>NC_043701.1:44516946-44572839 GCF_006229205.1 Suricata suricatta | reverse complement strand
CTCAGGTATCCTTGAGGTTCTATTCCTTCTGGAGTTCGTATTTTCTCCTTCCGCTCTCTCAGTTGAACGTAATATCCCTCTCAGTTCGAAAAACGGTGCGGAGGGAGTTTACCGAGCTCCCTTCCTCTCCGCCATCTTGGCTCCCTCTGGGAGAGAGAATCTTAAGCAGGCTCCATGCCCAGTGCCGAGCTGAGGAGGGGCACCTGGGGTCATGACCTGAGCCCCGATCAAGAGTTGGTTAAGCAACCAACTGAGCCGCCCAGGTCCCCCTAATTTTGTTTTAAATCCGTGATTTTTTTTTTTTTTCAGATCAGGACACAGAAGCTGTGAGAGGACAAATCATCTCCCAAATATCACATTGCAGGTAGGTGTAAGGTCAAGATTTTCACCCTGAGCTGCACAACACAGCTCAGACTCTTAACCGTAAGTTAGACTGTCATTCTACTATTTTGCCATATTTCCAAAGAGTAATGGGAAGTCAGTAATCATCCACCTTTTGTATATTTCCATTAGCCTTGAAAACAAAACATGGATTTCAGTTCTTTCTTGGAAAACTTTGCCATATGTGTATTTATTCTTAAGTAGTACAATACAATAATATTTTGAAAGAATTTGAAAAAAATCCACACACCCCAAACACTTATGGTCATAAAAAGTAAATGATGAAAACAAATGAATTAAGCATTGTTTCAAAAGTTAGGAAGCAATAAAATACACCCAGGAAAAGCAGAAAGAAAAAGAAATTAAAAGCAGAAATCAATAGATTGGAAGACAACATTTTGGGAAATTCTAAATAAACCCCTGCATTTGTTATTTGAAAAATTAAAGAAGTAGATACAGTATTGTACAATCTAATTTTTAAGAAGGGAAAACACAAAATCACAGAAAAGATAAGGTAGAACTCATTACTAAGCCAGAGGAAATTCAGAGAATCAGAAAAAACACCATCTGTGCTCAGTATTATAGAAATACATTTGAGCAGTTATATGAAATTGGTTGATATTCTGGGAAAATATGAAGTAACACAACCAGTCCTAGAAGGGTTAGAAAATAATAGACCAAGTACATTGAAGAAATAGAGAAATTTGCCACAGAGCTGCTGTCAGTTCCCACAAAAGGCTCTAGACCCAGATGGCTTCATGGAAATATCTTATGGTATTTTTGATGATCTTGCAACTCCAGTGTTGTTTAAACTTCTTGAGCATGGATTAAGAAAAAAGAAAATCTTCCATATTTATTTTATGGTATGAAAAGCTTTTAATACCAACCCTGTCGAAGATGAGAGTGAAACAGAATATTATATACCAATCTTTATTTTGAAATTGATGTACAAAATAGTAAACAGAATCCAGTAGTAGATTAATGCAAATAATATTCCACAACTAATGCATGTTTATTCTACAAATGTTAGAATGTTTCACAATTAGGAAGTGGTGTGATTAAGTTTATGTGTCAGTTTGGCTGGAGCAGTGTGCAGACAACGGGTCATAAGGTAGGTATATGTTAAGCTTTAGGACATACTACCAAATACTTTTCCAAAGATACTGTGTGTACCATTTTACACTTCCTCCAGCAATGGATGAAATTGAAAATTGCTTTATTTCCTCACAAATAGTTGGTACTATCAGTCTTTTAAATTTGAAATTATTCTCATGGATATATAACTACATTTCATTATGGTTTTAATATTTATTCCTCTGTTAAATAATGACATTGAGCATTTTATATGCTTACTTGGACATTTGGGTGTTCTCTTTTGTCAAGTGCCTGTTCAAAGCTCTTTCTGTTTTTTTCTATTGAGTTGACAGTCTTTTTTGTATTGATTTTGAAGTGTCATAAAAATATTTTTTGGATACAAATCTCTTGAGAGTAATTATATTTCATAATATCTTCTCCCATTACATGACTTTTAATTTCATTCTTGTGATAATAGTTTTCTCATGAATAGGAGTCCTTAATGTTAACATAGCCCAACTTACCAGTCCTTTATGGTTAATGCTATTGAGGTTCTAGTAAAGAAATCTTAGGCCTCAAGTTCATGAATATGTTTCCCTATGTTATCTTCTTGATGTTCTCTTAAAAATCATTTACATGTAAGTTTTGTGGCTTTTGATTTATCTCAAGATTATAGCTATGTATAATGTGAAGTCAAGACCTATATTCATTTTTTCTCCATGTGGCTGTTCAGTTGACCTAGCACCATTTATTGACATGACCATCCTTTCTCCAGGGTTCTGTGGTACCCCTGTATTAGTTTCCCATGGCTACTGTAACAAATTCCCACAAAGTTGATAAGTTAAGGCACCAAGAGAGAAAATTATACCCTCACAGCTCTGGAGGCCAGAAGTTCAAAATCAGCATCACTGGGCTGAAATCAAGGTGCTGGCAGGGCCGTACTCTCTCCAGAGGCTCTAAGGGAGAATCCGTTCCTTGCCTGTTCTAGCTTCTGGTGGCTGCCAACGGTCCTGTTTGTGGGAACATTACTGCAGTCTTTGTCTCCATCTTCATGTGACCTTCTGTGTGTGTGTCATCTTCTTTGCCTGTCTCTTATAAGGCCACTTGAGATAGCTTTTAGAGCCCATTTGGATGATCCAGGATAATCTCCTCATTTCAGTGTTCGTATGACATCTGCAGGAACTTTACAGTGTCAAGTAATGTTCACAGGTTCTAGGGACTAAGACTTGATATCTTTGGGGGCCATTTTTAGCCTACTACAGTCACTAACCATCATAAATCCAGTGTCCACATAAATGTGTCTGGGCTTTCTGTTTCATTCCCTTGATCCGTTTGTCTCTCTTTGTGCTATTATCATATCACTGTGATTTTTTTTAGTGATTTTATTATATATCTTGATATCTAGTAGTGTAAGTCTTTCAGTAATTCTTTTTATTTTCTTCTTTCCCCTTTTGCTTTTCTTTATAAATTCTAGAATCAGCCTGTCAAAGCTGATTGACGGAAATTCCTTTGTATCTATAAATCCGTGTGTGTGGTAACTGACATTTTCAATAATATCAAGTCTTCCAGTCAGTGAACATCATGATATTAATCCATTGTTTTAAAGTGTATTTATTTATTGAGAGAGAGAGAGAGAGCAAGAGAGAGAGCATGTGCAAGCGTGGGCAGGGGAGGGGAAGAGAGAGAGGGAGAGAGAATTCCAAACAGGTTCTGCACCATCAGTGCAGAGCCCCATGTGGGACTTGAACTCATGAACTGTAGTATTTTTCAGTAATGGTTTATAGGTTTCTATGAATAGATAACATTTAAAAAAATTATTTCTGGTATTTAACTTTTGGATAGTTTTTGATAATACTTAAAAATTTTGTTTTCTATTTTTTTGTTGTTTAAAGAAATACAGTTAATTTTTGCATAAAATAATCTTGTTAAATTTATTTATTAAGCATTATCTGTATTTTAAAAAATTCCGCACATAATTATATTATCTGCGAATCCTGACTTATTAAAAGGCAACATAATAAATTAGTACTATTACTACTAATTTACCACTCCTCTGTTAATGCAAAAACTGTAGAGTTATGTATCTTAATTTTACATACCTATTAATCTCTATAAACAGTTACTAGATTTATACAGCCAGTACTTACTTAATTCACTTTCATATGGACCTTCTTTTGCTCTTTATTTTTTCTGCATTATTGTGATAATTCTGGGATGGTTTTCCAATGTCTTTGGCATTCCATTTGTTGTAGGTTTACTGATGATGAATTTTCTGTTTTTCATTGTCTTTTGATTTTAAATCTTTTTTTCTGAGGAAGAATTCAAGTTTAGCAGCTATTTTCTTTCAGTGCTTAAAGATGTTTTTCCATCGTCTTCTGTATTCCATTACTTAAATGGAGAAGTAAGCTGTAATTCTTATTTTGTGTCTTTAAAGGAAATATCTTCTTTTTCCTCTCTTACCTTCAACACATTTTATTGTCTGTTTATATTTTTTCAGCAGTTTTACTGTGATAAATTTACTGTGTTTTGTCTCTCTATTTTCCTGCTTAGAGTTTCATATTTCTCAAACCTGTGGCTTGATGTCTTTCATCAGTTTTAGAGACTTTCTATCTGGTATTATTTCAAATACTGCTTCAGTCCTATTTGTTCTCTGCATTCTCTCCTAGACTACAGTTCTACATGTTAGACTTCTCCCCCCATGTCTCATGTCTCTTACTCCATTCTTCCTTCTTTATCAAGCTTCACTTTTGATATTTCCTTCTTGTTTATTGCCAGTTAACTAATTTCCCTCCCTTCCCCATCTGTATCTCCATCTATCTATTATTAGATATAGATCTGTATGTAAACATATACATAAGACATATGCATATATTGCTGTTAGACACATCAGTTAAGTTTTCAATTTTAGTTTTGTTTTAATTTTAGTTTTAGCATTTTACATTCTATTTTTCTTTTCTTTTCTTTTTTTTGAGGGGGGGGGCAGAGAGAAAGGGAAAGAGAGAATTTTAAGCAAGCTCCACAACCAGGGCAGAGCTTGATGCAGGGCTCAGTGTCACAACTGTGAGATCATGACCTGAGCCAAAATCAAGAGTGAGAAGCTTAACCAACTTGGCCACCCAGGCACCCCTTAAATTCAACTTTTCTATTGCACAGCTTATCTTCTCTAATAAAATTCATCATCTTGTCATCTGATTTCTTGAACAACAGTAATCACGTATTTTAAAGACCATATGTGGGTGATGAGAGGGCTCCACAATGAGGGTGGAGCCTGCTTAAGATTCTCTCTCCCTCTGCCCCTCTCCCCCATGCACATGCACTCGCTCTCTCTCTCTCTTTCTCTCTCTCTCTCTCTCTCAAATTAAAAAAAAAAAAAGACTGTATCTGATGAAGCCAATATTGAATCACCTGTGGCTCTGGGTGTGTTATTGGGGTTGTTTTTTCCCCCCAGATTTAAGCCATCTGGTTTTATTTCCTGATGTAATGATCATTTTTCATTTTAATCCCTTCATTGAGCATGAAAACACTTTGGAGATGCTGTGGAGTTGGAATCTATGCCTAGGGTTTGCTTTGCCTCTGGTAGAAAGTTAGGGTAGAATACAGTCATTTAAATCTAATCGGATAATCAGATGTTGAGTTAATTTGAAGCTGGGCTTCAGTCTTTGTAAGGGATGTTTTATTTCTTTTTAAAAAAAAATTTTATGTCTTTATTTTATTTTGAGAGAGAGAGAGAGAGACAGAGAGTGAGCGGGGGGAGGGGCAGAGAGAGGGAGACACAGAATCTGAAGCAGGCTCCAGGCTCTGGGCTGTCAGCACAGAGCCCGATGTGGGGCTCAAACCCACAAACCATGAGATCATGACCTGAGCCGAAGTCAGTTGCTTAACCGACTGAGCCACCCAGGCACTCCTGGGATGTTTTATTTCTGATTCATCCCTATTCCTGCAGTATAGGTTGTTGCTGGCTCTCAAAAGAAATCCTGGAATGTTTACTGGGATGGTTCCTTCTATTATTTCCCCTAAGACTTGTAAGAAAGCAGCAAATCTTTGCTCAGCCTCTCTGTCTCTTAGCCACCACTTGTGAATCATCAAATTCCTTGATCAAAAAAGCAGTTTGAAATTAGTGCCTCGCTCACTTCTTTGTAAATTCCTTTTCCCCAGAATCTTGTTTCCTCAAGTCCTCACTGCCCATGTGGTTCTCCAACATCTTCAAATACATATTTAGGAAACATATTCCCAGGCATTTCTAGTTGATTTTAGTGGGAGAGTTGGTCTGACACCAGCTACTCCGTCATTACCAGAAGCATAAATCTCTGAGTATTTGTCTTAACTGAATGTACCGTTTTCCCAGAAGAACTTTTTATAAGAGATAAAGGAATAGTAAGGGCTCTGTGTGAAGCCAGGTGAAATTTTCTTATGACGCAAGTTTTGGTAAATAAGTTCACTTTTATTTCCTTTCTGTGAACTGGAGAAACATATATGGGATTTTTCTTTTTCCTCACTGCTACAGAGAAAATGTTTATCATTTTTGTGTTTATGGTTCTCATTCTTCTCTTTACTTTACAAAGGCTTCTAGGGAAATGAAAGAGAAAGTTCTGACTTTATAATACTTCAAATTGGAAGTCTAAATTTATTTTCATTTTAAATGTATCACTATGGCTATTATCTGGAAAATTATTTCAAATAGCGAAAGACTGGCATGAACCTGAATGTACATGAATACAAGATGGTTCAATGAATTATGATAAATTCGTATAATAAAGTATAACCATTAAAAACAATTAGGTAGCTTTCTATGTAATGATATGGAACTATTCCAAGAGGAATTAAGTGAGAAAAGCAAGGTGTGGAATAATGTGTGTGCTCTTACTGCTACTATTTGTGTCAGAAAATGTGTATGTATTTTTTATAATAAATAAGTTGTTTTTGGAATACTATGTAAGAACTATTAAAAATTACTGCTTTCTAGAAAAATTACTTCTAGGGAATGGAACAAGGTCACTGGGAGGCAGCTCTCAGGTGGACATTAACTTTTTAATGCATAACCTCCTGTATCTTTTGAATGTCCTGTGGGCATCTGTTACCTATTCAATAATGGAAACAAAATATTTTTAAGAAGAAATTTATGGTACTCTAATGAAATAATCTTCACTTGTGGGCACTACTATGCTACCTATTACCTTCCATTATTTTTCTGTTAATATATTTTATGTAATCATAACCAGATGATTTTGTTATTTTTATATAACTTTTTCATATTTTATAGTGTTCAAAATTGTTATTTTAGAATTTAGCTCATATTTTGCTTAGTGCATGTGCCATAATTTACTTATCCTTTCCCCAGTGTTGGTCGTCTGTATATTTACATGTTTTCTTATTATGTGTAACATGGTGATGAGTATCTTTGTGAATGTGTATTCATTTAGTTCCCATAATTAGCTCTAAAACTTTATGGTTATTTGGTAAGGCTGAATGAAAATAAATAAGCCCTCTATGGAATAGAAAAAGGCTAGAAGTGCTTATAGATGGTCCTTTGAGTTACCCATGATAAGCATGACATTTTCATTTATTCTAGCATTGTCTATACGGACAAAACAAACAGAATTGTTTCTCTTTAAATATACATACAGTGAGAATTGAACTCTTAGGAAATAATGCACTTAAAGAATCATTAATTATTACCTAATTACTTGCACCACTGTGGCATGGACAGAAAAGTGCTCTGCAATGATGAAGTTGTCAATTATAGTTGATAATTAAGGGGCCAGGTGCATGTTTAACTTAACAAGATAAATATCTGCCCAGATGTTGTTTGTCTGCTGCTTCATTACCAGGTAGGTTAGAAGATTTTCATAAGCTAGAAAGACTATTAAATGCATAACCTTGCTACATCAAAAAATCTTTAACAAATCTGTTACTCTAACCAATATTCATTTAAGAAGACTGTTCATCGGACTTCCTGGAGAGCTGAAGAAGTATGTGTATATAATACCATATTTGCAGATTCTCAGTGCAATGGCTATTTGAAAATAAAATAGGGCAACAACACAACAGAATTGGAAATTGGAGAAGATGTCTCTTCATGCCAGAAACACATAGGAATTTTATATGAGATTTAAATACCAAGTTGAAAGAAGACAACAAAGACAGTTCCTGTGTGGAACATTCCAAGGAACCCAAGAGCCTTGGATATCAGAGATGGAGATTCTGGCAGATATATAATAAAACACCCTAAGTTGAAGGAGAGAGGCTGGGAAGAAAGGATTTGCAGCAGAAAACATGGCAATCGGATCAGATCGCTCCTTGTATTCATCTGCTAGGACTGACGCAACAAAATACCAGACGAGATGGCTCTAACAGGACCTAATTTTCTCAGAGGACTGGAGGCTGGAAGTTCGAGATTAAGGTACTGGCAGGATTGGCTTCTCCTGAGACCTCTCTCGTAGACTTGCAGATGACTGCCTCTTGCACGTGGCCTTTGCCTCTGCTGGGTGCGTCTCTGCGTCTCTTCTAAGGATGCAGTCATGTTGGATTAGAGCAACCAGGGTGACGGTATACGGGAACTATTTGTACTATTTGTTTTACATCTGTTCTGTTACTGTAAAAATTATTTCAAAATAAAAAGGTAAAATTTCTGTGTCCTCTGTTCTTTTTTCTTGTTTTTAAAGTAAGCTCTACATAGAGCTTGAACTCACAACCCTGAGATCAAGTGTTGCATGCTCTACTGACTGAACCAGCCACGGGCTCTGTGTTGTATTCTTGAGGTCAGTTTGACCAGGTATAAAATCTTTGGCTCATATTTTATTTTCTTAAGCATGTAAATCCGTCACTCTGTCATTTTCTGGCATGTCACATTACTGTCAAAAATAAAATGGCAATTTGATTTCCTTTCTCCTATCAGGGACTTAGTCTCTTTGTTTGAATATCCAAAAGATGCTTTCTTTTATTTTTGTAAAAAGTTTGATGAAATTACTAGTGTATGTCTTGCTTTGGCCATTCTGGGCAATTTTTTAGTATGTCCTTTCAATATGGAATTTTACGTCTTTAAGTTTAATTTTAATTTAATGTTTCAGTAAAGTTTCCCCCAACTTCTTATTTGAAAACATTTAAAATTTTTTTATGTTTATTTACTTTTGAGAAAGAGAGAGAAAGAGAGAGAGAGAGAGAGAGAGAGAGATCGATCCAAGCAGGGGAGGGGCACAGAGAGGGAGACACAGAATCTGAAGCAGGCTCCAGGCTCTGAGCTGTCAGCACAGAACTTGACGCACAGCTTGAACTCACAGACTGCAAGATCATGACCTGAGCTGAAGTAAGACATTTAACCAACTGAGCCACTCAGGTGCCCCTAAAAAATTTTTTCAGTGTCCAGAAAAATTGAAAGAATATCAATGTGAACATCGATATACACTTTATCTACATTTACCAATTGTCAACATTTTACTACATTTGTGCTATATCTATCTGTCTAAGTGTATGTGTATTATTTACTTATTACTTTGTGCCCAAACCTTGAGAGTATAAAATGCATAAAAACTGTTTGGAAGCTACTACTTATTTAATCATTTGCATTTGTGGAAAAAAATGGGGGCACCTGGGTGGCTCAGTTGGTTAAGCACCTGACTTTGGCTCAAGTCATGATCTGGCTGTTTGTGGGTCTGAGCTGTCAGCACAGAGCCTGGAGTCTGCTTCGGATTCTGTGTCTCCCTCTCTGCACCCCCCCCCCCGCTTGTGGTCTGTCTGTCTGTCTCTCTCTCAAAATAAATAAATAAGTAAACATTAAAAACAAGGAAAAATAAATAAGGTCTGTATGAAGAGGTCTGAGCAAGTTAGTAAGTCTTAATAGTCAGTGCTTACTATTTTGGGGCCATGAAATACTCATTTAATATTTTGTTCATAATACCATTAGCCTCTTAATCCGTGTAAACTCAAGTAAAGATTGGGGAAATTTTCAATTTCCTTGGCTTATCAAGTAATAATAATCTAGAAAGCCAGTCATTTATAGCCACCATTTATTAAGCATTAAATATTGAAGTGACATTAGATCAGGAGATTTTACAGGCTGAGAGATCATTTATTTATTACAAGATGTTTGTAAGTCAAGTAGTATTCTCCCTATTTTTATGGTGAAACACACAGAAGCAGATAGCTAAGTAAACTACAGGTCACCACATATTAATGGGTGATAGAAAGAGGCTAGTGAGTCAGGTCTGTCTAAACCCAAGCCCAGTTCTTTCTGCTACAGAACATAAAATATTGGGAAAACTCAAATGCACAGCCTGGGCAAAATGTCTAAAGGTCTGAATGACTCACATGGGCCATTCTGTACTGGTTGAGATCAAGGTTGAGCTGCTTTCAGAAGCTCATCCCTCTTTATGTGGCACCCGCCTCCCCTAATGCCCACCCAGTTCTGCGGCTAACAGGAAAGAGAATACTCCCTACTCAAGGAGGTCCCGTGTGAAAAGTCTCCATGCAGCCTGACTTGCCAGCTCATGTTTTGCCCCTTCTGATGTAGGCCTGGGGTCTTCCTTCTCAGTATGTGATGCTGGCGGACCCTGTGTGGCAGGCACTCGTGCCGGGTGCCAGGTGCCAGCACACATTGGGCTCTCTTTCACGTAGTGGTCCTGATTGGGTGGGAGCTTGAATCCACAGTGTCACATCCGGGAGAAAGAATATGGCTTTGGATAATTCTGTCCTTGTTTATGGGATCAGCGTGTCACCTACATACTTCCTTATTTATTTATTTATTTATTTATTTTTGAAAAAGCAACTATATTGAGCATTAATTTGCCTACTTGTATTTTGGCACCTCCCTTTTTTTGTCCTTCTTTTCTGATTATTATCCTGATATATATCTCGTATAAAAATTCCAATCATACAGAAATATATGACAGAACATGAAAGTTCCCTTCATTAAAAAAAGTCACCATTTGTTGGGTATGTATCATGCCCCACATACTTTATATATACATACCCTCACTCATGTCTTGCAACAATTCTATGAACAGGCATTAATATTCCTATTTTGCAGAGAATGAAAACAAAATACCCAGATTAAATTATCTTTCTGGAAGGTCTACCAGGTAACAAAAACCATATTCTTAATCATTCCACTGAATTGAATTTAATTCTTGCTTGGCCGGCTTGCAAGCTTTCACACTTTGGCTCTGTCGTGGTCTTTTCTCCACATGATCCTTATTAGAATATTTTCTCCTCTGTCTTTGACTTCAGTTATGTCTTTTTTCTGATGACATGTACTATGGGGACTCACTAGCTAATGAACTTTTTAAGAGCAGGAAGCAGTTATGTTCCGTGACGTAACTACGGTGCCTGTAGCACGGGAGGCGTTAAGCTGTATATCTTCATAACAATCAATAAATGAATGAACAGAGTTTTAACCAACAGGCTCTTTTATACATTATCTCACTTGGTCCTATTAGAGTAAAATAAACTCTGTTTTAAAGGGACAATGTATACTGTTCCACTGCTCAATTCAAGTCCTGAATTTCATACTATTGACTGATTACACAAACATTTATTAAGAATAATAATATTGAGTTTAGGATACTTTAGGTGCTGTCTAAAGAAGCCAAATGTTACACACACACACACAGTAATGTTGACTTGTCTTCCCTCATTCTCTTGTTTTTATCGTTGCATGTGGGTATTTCTCTCTTGCCCAGTTTAAAGCTCTCTTACTCCATTCAGAAGCATCTTGGGGCACCAGGGTGGCCAGTAGGTTAAGCATCCCGCTCTTGATTTCAGTTCAGGTCATGATTTTACAGTTCGTGGGTTTGAGCCCCGAGGTGAGCTCCATGCTGATGGAGCCACTTTGTGATTCCCTCTCCCCCCACCACCCCCAGTCACCCGTGCACACACACTCTCTAAATAAATAAATAAACTTAAAAGAAAGAAGTATCTTGCCCAAAAGTTCTACTCAGTCTGCGTTGGATACCCTCTGCCTCATGCTGGGAGTCATCCTGATATTGTGAAATGTATGTTAAGAACCCAGTCCAGCTGACCACTTCTCCTGGCCTCCCTTCTCTTCCAGAGCCAAAACTTTCTAGGGAAGAAGAGGTGAAACACCACGTGAATTCTCCTTTCTTTTCTACTCGAGTACCCTAGCTTTGTACCACATGTTTCTCCTGGCTTTTTATTTGTTTTCTGTGAAATTGTGTAAATGGGAAAAAGCCATGGGTTCAAAGAAATTTGGTAGCTTTTCCTTCAGAAGTGGCTATGTACATGCTGTCAGAGGACATTTTCATTTCTTTGGGGTCTTCCCATGGGCACCTTCTTCTGCTTTCTGCCCCCCTTGGACTCACCACACCCTCTGCTCCTTTCGGACTCAACTCAACTATGATCACCGGGGCGGCCTGACTTCAGATCTGTCCCTGGTTTGCAGTTCGACCTTTGAGAAGTTGGTAGACCTTTCTCAACCTCCAGGGAATTGGAACTCACTTCAGAAAGAGAATAGTGAATTGAGAGTTGTAGAATACAGGTCTCAAAAAAAAAAAAAAAAGTCAGCATCTAAAAGAGTTAATTATGCCAGTGTTTCTCCACCCATTCTGTTGATGAAAGAGCCTCCCAAATCATTACCTGTCAATCTGATCCTGTAGATAAAAGACTCTTCCTTTGAAAACAGTCATCCCATGAAAATCTGAGAGCCAGTATCAATATTTATTAGGGGACACACACCCCTCCTGTCCTGTCATATCATGGATTTACAGTACAGCCAGTTATCCTGGGCTCCCTGAGCTCTTTCAAAAATTGTGCTAAAATTGAACCTGTCGGCTGTTCCTTGGGAGAATCACAAAGTTGCAGACAATTGTGCAGCTGACTTGCCTACAAAAGTATGGAAGGAGTTTTTCTTTTGTGATTTTGAATCTCTACTTGGCAAAATATTTCTTCTTATAAACCCCCTGCCACTGCGGTTGCTGGTTATTAGTATCTGAGGGCCAAGTTCCTCTGGGAATGGCTGGCATGTTGTTCTGCTACGACACGGGTCAGAAGGGAGGGAGACATGCATGTTGGCCACTGAGTAGAAAAAAACACAAAAAATTAACAGTTGCTGGAAACCATGCCAGAAGGAATAAGAAACAACCACAAGAGGAAGAAAACTTAAAAATTAATTTTGGAGAAAGATGAGGTCAATCAGGAATGTTAAAAAAAAGCTTGGTGTCCAAAGTAAGGAGCAGCAAATGGTCCATCTGAGCTGAAATTAATGCCACGACAGATTTAGAAAGCACTAGCATGGCTTTTCCCTAGAAGGAAATGTAATAATTAATCTGTCAACAGTCAAGTGTTTTGAGATGTGTAAAAGAAACCATTCCCATTTTTAAATCTCCAAGAATTTTCTAGGAACAAGAATCAAAGGCATTATTTGTTGAATGAGTGAATGAGTGAATGAATGAATGAATGAATGAGGGAGTGGAACAAGGAAGATGATGTTTCTTCTCTGACCTGGTCAGACTGCACCTGGAATATTGTGCTCACACTGAAGGACCATTGAGATGGTGACAGCATGGGAATCGTGTTATATGAGAAATTTCAAAGAAATGGAAAAGCTAGCTTTCAAGAGGGGACATTTAAGGCTGCAGAGGTACCTCATATCTTCCACATATTTAGAGTCTCAATGAATTAAATTGAGAACTGAGCAGCAACTCGGGGCCAGGCACTGTGCATGGAATCCAGGCTGGGTAGAAGATCAACATGAGTATGTGCTGCTTTCTGGACACTTCTCTTGTGGGAAGGAAAAGGAGACTGGTTCTGCATGCTTCTAAAGAACAAGCCAGGAATAATCGTGGCAGCTTTAAGACAAAATTTCAGTTTCATAAAAGGAGAAGGATCTTTATAAACAGAACTTTCCCATGTTAGAAGGGGTTATGCTCAAGGGACAGCAAGGCTTCTTGCTGTGGGGGTTCACAGTAGTTTAGGTGACAAGGAATTGCAGATTTCCTCTGGACTCCTGTAGAGACGGGATGACCACCTATTGGGCAGTCCTTGGACTGGATTCTCTGTCCCTTCCACCTCTCATGAATTCTCTGTTTTTTGTTTGTTTGTTTGTTTGTTTATTGATTTATTTATTCTGAGAAAGAGAGAGACACACAAAGAGACACAGAGAGAGAGAGAGGGAGAGGGAGAGAGACTCCCAAGCAGGCTCTGAGCCGACAGTGCAGAAACCATAAGACCATGATCTGAGCCAAAATCAAGAGTCAGACATCAATCTTCTGAGCCACCCAGGCACCCCAAATCATAAGATTTGGGAGAGGGACGATGATAGCGTAGCCATGTAAAAAAGGGAGCATAGTTTGAGTTCCTTAAAACTTAAGTAATAACACCAGACTTCTAGTGAGAGTTTGCCAAGTGGCAGTGTTGGGCAGCACGTAGCCTATGAGGCAGTACTACTTTACCCGCTTGTCCCAGCTGGGGAAAGAGCCGAAGTGCTGCATGCTGAGAGCCACAGCAGTTCACCAGCATGGAACGGAGGTGCATGCTGTGGCCCCCGAGCCACCCTGCCTTGCTTACTCACACCTTGCGTCATTTCTCAACTCAGACCCATACTTTGTGCCTCCTGGGAAAGATACTTGCAAGGATTCTGAAGAATGCATTTAATTTTGCTACAGCTTGCATAAGCTCATGTGAATGCACACCAAATGTATGAAACTGTGGGAATGTGAGGAAATGAGGAGAACTATTTAGAGCAAGGATTCTTACCTGACGTGTGTGTGTGTTTTCACATGTCCGTGGCTTTATCTACATTCTTTTTTTAAAAATTTATTTATTTTGAGAGAGAGTGAGAACATGCATGCAAATGGGAAAGGGGCAGAGAGAGAAGGAGAGAGACAGAATCCCAAGCAGCACAGAGCCTGACATGGGGCTCAGACTCACAAATTGTGAGATCATGACCTGAGCCAAAATCAAGAATTGGTTGCTTCACCGACTGAGCCACCCAGGTTCCCTGAGCTTTAATTACATTCTTTTTTATTTATTTTCTTTTATGTCTTTATTATTTTATTTTATTTTGAGAGACAGAGAGAGCGGGGAGGGGCAGAGAGAGAGAGGGAGACACAGAATCCGAAGCAGACTCTGTGCTGACAGCTCAGAGCCTGATGCAGGGCTTGAACCCACGGACTGTGAGATCATGACCTGAGCCAAAGTTGGATGCTTAACCGACTGAGCAAACCCAACTTTAATTACATTCTTAACGGGATGACCTTAACTCACAAGAGTTTAAGAAATAATTATTTAAGGCCTTTCAAGACTTCTGTGGAGAGAAGAGAGAGCCTGTCCAGATTCGAACTTTTATTCAGCGAACTTAAAATAAAAATAAAACAAAACAAAATCCCAGAAAATGAAGCTATTAAACCAATTTGTTCTGTTGTAGGAACCATCTAGATTTATCCTTTTGGGATTCGTTTTACTAGGTCTTTCCGACTCTGTGAGGAGGCATTTAATGGATGCATCTCTTTCCCTAAAGGAAGTTGGGAGCGCGGGAAGAACACAGGAGCTAACTGAGCTGGGAGACGAGGATGGCTCCCTGGCTTTTCTTCAGCTCCGCCCCTAGGGTTTTGCAATATTCAACAGGAGAGTCTCTGAACGATCGTTTTGTTTCCACAAAACTTCACGTCTCTTACCTCAGATCCTTGCCTGATACCATCACGCACCGCACAGCAGTGAAGACAAAGGCAACAAAATGGAAACCAGAGAGATCACAGGCAGTGAGATTTCCAAGTCGAGAATTCATCTCTGATTCTGAGCATCCCAAGATGCTCTCGGCACTCTTGCTGAATGCTTCTGACAGCAGGATAAAACCCTCCTTGCATAATAACTACGTGCTCGTCCGTGCTGTCTGGGGGGATGGTTCTTCGACAGAAAACTTTTGCCAAAGCTATTGGGAGAAAAGGGGCTTGAGTCTATTAACTAGTCTTATATTAAGCATTTAATGATGATATTCCCCTGTTTCTATTAATGCTCCATAAAGTATCAAAATACCATTTGTCTTTTTATTAACAGTCCATTCTTCTGCAGGAAATGACCCCCCAAGAAAGAAGTAAAACCAAATACCTTTAACTAATGAAAAAGATCACTTCTGTTTTGACTTAGTTGTTTTTTTTTCCCCTTGTTTAATTCTCACGTCTGCTTTGCTTAAGTGTCCATCACCACTCTACATGAACTTGCTCAGATCTCCTTTTATATGTTCCCTGCTTTGGACTGCCCAGTATAGTTTTTGCAGATTGACGTTTCTTAGTTGTTAGCAGCAACTGGATTTGTGGCCCTGTTGAGCCTGTAGATCGGTATATATGGGTTCCATTGATTACATCAAGGTGCCAATAAGGGAGAATGATATACTTGCTATGAACAGTTATCACGGTTTATAGACTGCTTTCATATGCAGATATCTTCTAATTTTAGGGGGGGAATCGTACTTTGCCAGCAAAATATGGCATTAGGTGGTGGTCTCTGGAGAACCCTAATACCTTGTGTCTGTGTCTATCTCTGTCATTTGTCTCTTGCTCTCTCTCTCTCTTTGAGACTGTGTCTCCCTTGCTCCTGTGCAGTAATCAGGACCTCTTCTCCCCTGAGAAGTGACCCCACATACTCACTGGAGATGGAGAGAATACCAGATCTTGATCCTGCTCCACTTGCTGTGAGCTAGAGAGTCCACTTGTCTCCTCTTGGATCTTTTATTGGGTTGTGGCAGTCTCACAGAGTATGTAGTTTGCCGGGGGGAGAGAGGGAGTAGCCTGTGGTTTGCTCCATAGGTCAACAATGTTAATAATAATGGAAAGCATATACGCCACTGCTGTATTGGCAACTACTTTTCTTTACAAATCTGGTTTATCTTTAATAGACTTTATGTTTTAGACCAGTTTTAGATTTATGAAAAAGTAGCCAGTGTAGTACGGAGTTCCCATACACTCAATACCTAGTTTCCCCTTTTACTAACATCTTATGACAGTATGTTATGTTTGTTATCATTAGTGAACCAGAAGTGGTACGTTATTATTAATTAAAGTCCCTAGTGTATTCAGATTTCCTTCATTTTTACCTAAGGTCCTTTTTCTATTCTGGGATCCCACTCTGGCTACCATATTACATTTAGTTATCATGCCTCTTTAGGTTCCTCTTCTCTGACAATTTCTCAGACTTTCCTCATTTTCGATGACTTGACAATTTTGAAGAGTCATTGTCAGGTGTTTCACAGATGCCCGCTATTGGAATTTATCTGATGATTTTCTTATGATTAGATGGGTGTTATGGGGTTTTGGGGAGGAAAGTCAGAGAAGTAAAGTGCCACCTTCATTACATCATTTCAAAGGCACATACTATCAGCATGATTTCTGACCACTGTTGCTGACCTTGATCACCTGGGTGATGTAGTGTCTGTCAGATTTCACTACTGTCAAGTCACTTTTCCTCAAATGCACTATGTGCAGCCCACACCTAAGTAATAGGGAATTATGTTCCCCTCAGGGCAGGGTTTCTATATAAACGACTTGAGTTCTTTTGTATAGGAAATTTGTCTCTTTCCCCTCAGAGATCTCTTTTCAAAAGTTATTAAACATAGCAATATCAAAGTTTTAAAAGGAAGATGTACTATCATTTCTTCTCAGTGGTACTAATCTGTCCATCTGAGGTATATATTTTGCATCACTCACTCTGAGAACCCAAAATTCAGTTATGGCCACAGATGTGCCAGGCTTTGGGCAGAAAGCTGAAGGAAGCAGTTTGTGCAGCTCCCAGCCCATGGAGCAAGGTTAGAAGAATCACTGTGAAATTCCCAGGTGGGATCTGGACCCCCCAGGCAGCCCCCGCGCAGGCCAGTGAGGACTCCACAGATGCTGTAAGGACACCCATGCTGTAAGGAAGACCATTAATGCCCTCGTCCCACGAGTGTGCTCTGGAGGGTGCAGGGCAAGCATGAATGCCTCCCCCTGGGGCATCTCAGGGGGTCCTAAGTGCTCAACGGTGGAAGGACCCCTCAGGAAAGGGTGGTTGACCATAAGTGCTTTTAGAAAGATGAAGTTGGTTCTGAAGAGGACGTGAACTGAAGGAAGGTGGTGGGTGGGCTGGTGAGGCCCAGAGGGAAAGAGTTTGCAACGGCTGCCTGCCCTCTCTGCCCTTGTGTCACTCTGTTCCTTCTCACTGCAGGGATGTGAGGCAGGGACGTCGGGTGAACAGAATGGACCTACTCATTCCCCTCAGTCGTGATCATGAGTGTCAGCGGTCCATGTGAGACGTCTCTTTTGCTTGGTTTTATTTTGTTCTTTCCACCCATTCATCCCTCTCCTCAGTCTCCTCCTCCTTGTCCCGACCACACCCGCTCTATGCCCTTTCAGTCTGCTTTCCCAATACTCCTAATATTTTAGTGATTAGTGTTGTTTTGAGTTTGTTATTTTGTTTAAGATTTTTTATTAATTTTTTTGAGTATAGTTGATCCACAGTGTTACATCAGTTTCAGGTGTACAACATAGTATCTCAGCTTCTCTATAGGTTATGCTGGGCTCACCCCAAGTAGAGCCCCCATCTGCCACCCTACAGCACTGTTACAATATCAGTGATTCAGCTGTATCTTTTATTCGTTCCATAACTTGAGGCCTTTACCTCCCACTCCCCTTCACCTATTTTGCCATCCATTGAAAAATTTCTATAATAGTCATATCATGCTATAAATATTACTGGTTTTACTTCAGAATAACTTTTATTTTTCCTTACTTTATGTTCACCCAATATTGATTTTTAACTCTATCTGTGAATTTTCCCTTACCCTGCTTTTTGTTCTTTTCAGGCCTCCAATGGATTAGATGAGGCCAATCCACACTGGGAAGGGCAATCTACTTTATGTAGATTCAAATATTAAGCTTATCCAGAAATACTCTCACAGACATACCCAGAATATTTTCTTTTAATCAGCTATCTAGGCCCCCCATGTCCCAATCACATTGACAAAGAAAATTAATTATCAAGCGGGGTACCTGAGTGGCTCATTTGGTTGAGTGTCTGACTTTGGCTCAGGACATGATCTCACGGTTCATGAGTTTGAGCTCCACATTGGGCTTGGTGCTGCTAGTGCAGAGCTCTCTTTGGATCTTCTGCTCGCCCCCTCCCCTCTCCTGCTCATGCCCTGTCTCTCAAAAATAAATAAACATTTAAAAAAAACAACAAACATAAACAGAAAAAAGCATAAAAGTTCTATCAGAAAGGGGGGGGGCAATCCATTTAATTCTTTTCTAGAAACGCTCTCTGTTAAATGTCCAAAAGTTGGGACATCAGTCCTTTAGGAAATATAATTAAACATTATATGCAGGGCAGCTATAAATAATATTGAAATGTAAATAAAAGGTTGATTTTCAACTTTTAGAGTCGGTTTATGGACAAAGAATCGATGATATTTGCAGTTGCAGAAATTAATGTAAATGGTAATGAAAGTAGCGACAGTCAAGTGCAAGTTAGAGGGTAGAAAGTGGAAGGGGAGAGTGCTAGAAAGAATGGGAAGTGTGCTGATACCCTCTTTGTGTTTAGAAGCAAATGAAGATCCTGAGTCATGTTGATAGAATAAAAACTAGAGTCATGATGTTGCACGGAAGCCTAGTTATTCTTGCTCCCTTTCTTGAGACCTCGATGAAATGGGCATGTAGGAAAATCCCATATTAGCAAAGAGGAAAAAAAAAAAGGAGATTGGCAGCAAACAGTGCATTCAGTAAATTTGTGGATAATGAAGGTATGGAAGTCCTTGGATGGTTAAATAGGGCAGGGAAGCTATAGCTCTGAATATCCAGAGGGGCCCCCTGATACCACAGGGCATCAGTCTGCAGGCCAGAGACTGGAGAGCAGATGTTGAGGAACAAGGAGAAGAGTTGATGTGAGCGAGGAGGAAAGTTGTGGATGGTGCCGCAGAGAGAGGGCATCTAACCTGAAGTCTGTCCCATACTTCCTCCGTGGAGGCCTTATTGGCATTTTGTGCTGATCAAATCTTATTTTATTTCTTTTTAAATGTTTGTTTATTTTTGAGAGAGAGAGCATGAGCTGAAAAGGGGCAGAGAGAGAGAGAGAGAGAGAGAGAGAGAGAGAGAGAGACAGAAAATCCCAAGCAGGCTCCACAGCTCTCAGCACAAAGCCTGATGAGGGGCTTGAACTCATGAACCATGAAATCATGACCTGAGCTGAGTCCAAGAGTCAGATGCTTAACAGACTGAGCCACCCAGGCACCCTGCTGATCAAATTATTCATTCAGTGGGACGCTCCTGTGTATTGTGGCATCCCTGGCCCTGCCCATTTAATGCTAGTACTGATGATTCCCTAGTTACTATGACAATGAAAAATGCCCCTACTTGTTTCTAAATGAAAAGGGGGCCCTGCCTCCATTTAAGAATTGCTGGAAGGAATGTTATACTGGTCCCACACCCCCTTTTCCTTCTGCACAGAGGACAAGTAGTCTAAATTTTGCCTCCCTCTGTCCCTGGGCTACATATCAGATGTCTCTCTAGAGAAAGTGGGTAAAAATCTCTGAGGAGAATTAAGGCTGCAGTGTGGATGCTCATGCCAGCCTGTTACCAACTCGTGGTAAGAGAATTCTGCCAGCAACAAGCCCAGCCCGCTGCATAGAAATAGTCAGATTTTTCTTTTCTTGGAAGAAACCTAGTGATGGGGGGATGGACAAGGCGATATACACGTACAGCAGCAAAATAATGCATCACCCAGCTCTACGATTGCTGGGTATAGAGAAAACCAGCACCATGAAAGATCCAATAGGATGATTCTCCTAGAAAAAAATGGTTAAACCAGGGAACATAAGAAAGTAAAAAAAAAAAATCCTCTACTTAATATCCTCAGAGAAGTTCAAGAAGTTTCTGTGTCCATAAAACAAGTACAGTTGGCTATGAAAAAAGGAACAATCATAGAATAAGAAAGAGCTCTTGGAAATTAAGCATTTATTTCCCAAAACTAAAATTTCAAAAGAAGAATTAAAATATAAAGTTGGAAAAATTTCCCCTAACATAATAAAAAAAAAAAGAAGAGAAAAACAAAGGTACTCATCCTGGGAAGTACAGTATTTGACGAATACACCTTCCATTAGATGCTTCTGTAAATAGATGTTATATACATATTGATAGAAATAGATGAATACAAACCAGTCTGTGTGTAAAGAGATTCTTCACATGATTGTTTGGAATTAGAATGGATTCTTCTCTCATTGCCTAGATCAGTATTAGGATCTCAGGTTTGGTCCCCTCCCTGTGGTGATGTGAGTGCTCCTGAAACCCATTTGTCTTAACTACTATCACAGCCAAAGCACTCCTGGGGTGTAGACAGGGAGTTCTCTCAGTAAGGAAGCCAACCCAGCACACCACACCTGCATG
Organism: Suricata suricatta; assembly: GCF_006229205.1. Classification (NCBI taxonomy): domain Eukaryota; kingdom Metazoa; phylum Chordata; class Mammalia; order Carnivora; family Herpestidae; genus Suricata; species Suricata suricatta. The sequence goes on along the minus strand of NC_043701.1, from coordinate 44,552,032 downwards.
CAGGGCCTGGCTGGGTCGCTCATGGGAACCGGAGCCACTTTTGCCCTCCTGCTCTGGGGCAATGCCCTCAGATGCTTCTTTCTGGAAAATGGTCCAGCAACTTCCCTTGGATATTCATCTGGATTCTCCCTCCTTTAAGACAGATCTCTGCTCAAGTTTTCTCTCTTAAAAGAAGCCTTCTCTGATCATCTGAGCAAGAACGGTCCTCTCCTACACCATTGTCTCTGCCCATGTAGCCAGCTTTACATCACATCTCTTCATATAACTGCCTGGCATGCTGGTGTGTGTTTTCCTCCCCCCAGGAACACACATTGTTGTAGTATGCCCAGCACTTGGCACACTGAATACGGTTAATAGATGCTATTATTTTGCATTCCTCATGCACGGACACTACAAAGGAGCTCCCACTATATTTTTATATTACAGAGGGTCTCTGTGATTAGCTCCTTGTTTACTGGAGTTATCGTGGGAGCCAGAATGGCTGATGAGGGCAGCAAAAGTGCTGACAGAAGGGCAGGGATGCCCCAGTCGTGACTGTGGGATTATTTTAGCCCCAAATGCGATCCTGATGGCAAGTTCTACCCTCAGCCCTCCAACACGTTCAAACCACGTGGCTGTATAAAGTGCCAGGGTTCAAGCTCTTGGGAGTAGAAGTCTTTGAAGCTCAGAGAGAAATTTATGGAATTCGGATCATACACCATTGTTCAGCTTAGTTAAAAATGAGTTAGCAAAACAAAGTTTAAAGTTCCCAACTGAGCATTTAAAATAAAAATAGAATTTTCAGGGAGTATAACACCTTTCAAGAAGGGATAAGCAAGCAATGAGCCTTTTCTGAAAAATGACATGACAGAACAATCCAAGGTGGTTGTCCAAGGTGACTGGAAATTTATAAGAGAAACTAGAAAATCCTAGCTATTGATAACCTCCTTGTTCTTGCAGCACTGAGAGAGACAGTCAGCAAACCATGTGTGTGGCCACAAATACTTTCTAAGTGCTGAGTGGAAGGGGTTTTAGAAAAATTTCTTATTACTTATTTTTTTTGAGACCAGGCAGGAGGGGGCAGCTCTATATCTTAGAAAGTTTATTTCCTTGTACTTTTGGAAGTTCAAGGGAGGCCTTATTTTTCTACGATCTTGCTCATTCCATCACTGACCCATAACTGAGCAGTGTTAAGACAGCATAAGTGATAAATCTTGTGAGTGACCCAAGTCATACATTTGGGAGGAACAACAATCAGAGCTATAAGTCACCTGATGTGGAAAGTTATGAAGCCAGAGCAAGAGGCTGATGATGCTTCCTTTCAAATTTGGTGTGTCTTTGCCCATGCTATTCCTCCCAAGAATGACACTTCTCCCAGCTTGGTGACCTGATCTCATGTGGGATCTGCTCAGATGTCTCCTGCACTGGATAGCCTTCTTGACCACTGTTTCCCCCCAGATGGAGTTTGTTGCTTTCTCCTCCAAGTTCCCAGAGCACTTTCTTTCCTGCTTCTATTGCAGACATGCCACATACTGTAAGAAGTGTTTGTACCCTTCATTGGATCATCAAGTTATCAAGGGTAGGGAGCCAAATCCCCTTTATTCCTGTGTCTCCAGGGTTATTAGCACAGTGGCTGGCCTAGAAAGTGAACAAATGAGTGCGGTCAGCCATCTATAATGTATCTCAATCAGCCATCGCTCCAATTCGAGGACCAAATTCTCCCATGGCACAGTATGCTAACCTCAGTCTGATGATGCCCCTCTGCACCTGGAGGAGGTCCTGGCCGAGGGAGTCCTCCTCTGCACCTGGAGGAGGAGGTCCTGGCCATGGGAGTCCTCCTCTGCACCTGGAGGAGGAGGTCCTGGCCATGGGAGTCCTCCTCTGCACCTGGAGGAGGTCCTGGCCGCGGGAGTCCTCCACTGCACCTGGAGGAGGTCCTGGCCATGGGAGTCCTCCTCTGCCCCTGGAGGAGTTCCTGGCTGCGGGAGTCCTCCTCTGCACCTGGAGGAGGAGGTCCTGGCCGCGGGAGTCCTCCTTTGCTGATCTTTGGAATAGGACTGCATGGAGCAGCCAAGGTGGCAAAGGCCACCCTGACTCCTACTGGTGTGACTGATCATCGCTACTAGGTCCACCACCGTGAGCTTCCTTCCCATTTTGTGACTTCCCAGCAGACCCCAAAGGCTTCCTCTTCAGTCTGCTTCAGAATCACGGTTCGACAGGAAGCTTGGACCCACTCCTTGGTGCGCTTGGCCTGTCTTTGATACCACACGCATTCTGCTGAGATCAACCGTCAGCAGCATGGAGCTGCTCATCCCGGCTCCTTTAAATTAATTTGCCCTGCTGTTCTGAGGCTCTGCCTTCTCAAAAGAGTGACCAGATGTCTTTGAGTGCCTCTGGCAGGCTTGGCATCCGAAGACACTGCCATCCCTCCCCGCGTACCTCCATCAGGATGCCTGGCCACGGTGCTGGAGCAGCTCCCCTGCCTGCCTGAGTATAGGGACTCTTCCAGCACTGTCTGAGCTCTTAGATGTCTGCCTAGGGCCTAGTAAATCTGCCCTTGTTAATTTATCAACAAGCCTTTAAAGTAAATGAACAAAACCTGGCAAAGATCATCTTGTCATGGAGTAGAGATGTAATTAGGTCAAGTTCCTTCTTTCAGAACCCTGCATTATGTGCTCACCAAGGCGGTGTAGAATACATCCCAGTGTTAGGTAGCATTGTGCCTGGGATCAAAGGCTAAGTAAGGCAGTTTCCCTAGAGTAATGTCAAATAATCATGTTCATTCCATGTACAGCCATGAAGTCCCATCATTTACCAAACAAGTCAGCAGACTCGTACGTTGACTGCTAACTGGCTTTGGATTTTTGGTTTCTTACTCTGAAAAATATGAGAAATTAGTAGCTCACTGGGGAAATTTATTAAGAACATTTTTGCTGCTCCAGGGGAGCTGTGTTCTAGAAACATCAAGGCCCGGTGAAATATAAATTGCCCCGACTTCCTGGCCCGCCCCTGCCAACATCTAGCTGTTGACTTCAGGCCAGTCACCTCTGTCTTTCGGGTTTCACCCTCATTTCACAGGAGATGAGAATTCCTTCCATCTCTAGTAAATCAAGCATGGGGAGATTACTGGAGCATCAGAGATTCAATTTTCTGCTGGCACAGGAAGGGTCTCCGCTCCCTCAGGGCCTTTTTAATCTCTCCCTCAACAAACAAGCTCCAGGTGGTCTGGCTGCCTTGTCCAGAGCTGTCCAGAAGGCCCCGTGCTCCGGAGAGCTCCATTTTCACAGGCTAGAATCCAAGGGTGCCCCTGCAATTGCGAGGCACAAAAGTCCAGCAAAGTCTGCTTTCCTTTTTCTTCCTTGAAAAGATGTGTCTATTTTCAACTTCGTAGCTGAAATTAAATAGATCATGGTATATAAATCACGAGGCAAAGCATCGTTTTGTAAAATGTCATCTGAATATACCCCACAGCAAAAAATGTGCACCCAAACCTAGATACATCGAATACAACCGCGTATCTGCCCTTCTCTCCGCCTGTACCAACAGTTTAAAAGAATTCTCTCTAGATACCCTCCCAAGTTCAGTGCTTTCTTTGACAGTTTCCTTTTTCTGGTCACTTAAATCCAGTCTGCTGTTTGACCCTTCTGTGTTCTTCCTGTCTTCCTTTATGCTCTTGGTCTATTTTCTCTCTCATTCCTTTGTTCAAGCCTCCCCAGCTCTCATTTCAACAACTACAGTATCTTTTGGTCTTCCCACCTTCAGTCTTCTTTCCAGACCTTCTTCTGAGCTCCTGCCAGAGCGCAGATTGGGCAGAGCCTGGTGCAGCCCCGTGCTGCCCACACATGACCTGTCAGCCCCGGCAAAGACTGGGGTCTGTGTAGTCAGACTCTGGTTTGGATTTCGGCTCCTCAGCTCACATAAATGGCATACCTTCTGTAAGCGTCGCTTTCTTCCTCTGGAAAGTGGAATTAATGATGGATCTAGCACCGAAGAGCGTGGGGAGAAGCTATAGGTTTGGCACACTGTCATTGTCAAAAAATTGTTAGCTGCTCTTTTTATTGTGGGGATGCATGGCTCTTCATAGTCAAAACTTCCCATTTCTGCCCAAACGTGTGTGTCTCTACCTTGTTTTATACAACCTGCGTGAGTCCGCCCTGCTCCTTGTTTCTTGCAGAATACCTGGGTATTCCCACTTCTGCACCTGAACAGGTGTGTGTTCTTTCACCTATGGGTAGATCAGTCTTTCCCAACAAATATTCTGGAAAATTTCATCTGTATACACTAAAATAGAATCATGAAATGAACCCCCCCGTGCCCATCACCCAGCTTCAACAATGAGCAACACATCTTTTTTCAACTTCACCCCTGAGTGGGTTATTTTATTTTATTTACTTAAAATTTTTTTTAATGTTTACTGATCTTTTGAGAGAGAGAGGGAGAATAACATGAGTAGGGGAAGGGCAGAGAGAGAAAGAAGGAGACACGGAATCCAAAGCAGGCTCCAGGCTCTGAGCTGTCAGCGCAGAGCCTGACATGTGGCTCAACTCACAAACCATGAGATCAGGACCTGAGCCGAAGGCAGACACTTAACCGACTGAGCCTCCCAGGTGCCCCCCGAATGGCTTCTTTTAAAGCAAATGCCATACATCATACCGTTTCATCCCTTTGTACTTCCTTCCGTGAATATCTCTAAAAAACAAGGGCTCTTTTTAATACATAACCACAATAGCATGATCATATCTAAAAAATGAACAGCCTTTCTTTAATATCAAGTATCTAGTCAATGCTCACATCTCTCCAGTTGTCTCAGAAGTGTTTGTTAATTTTTTAAATAGTTGGTCATTTAAATCAAACTTAAAAACCTGCCCATTGAATTTGGTTGGTACCATGTAATTTATTTGTTAAAGAAACTGGATTATTTGTCCTATAGAGTTTACCGCATTCTGCTTTTTGCCAACTGCAGTCCTATAGCATGATTTAACACATTCTTCTGTCTCCTTATTACCATTGCTAGTCGGGTCTACAGGCTTGATCAGACCCAGGTTTCAAATCTGGGGCAAGAATATTTCATGGACAGTGTCAGGAACCATTTCATAGCCGCTGAGCCCGGAGCATGGTTCTGGGTGTTCAGGGGGGTGAGGCACGTTCTCCACATCAGGTTGCATGTTCTTCTCCACAGTCCACCTCACTGATACCTTCTTGTAAAGAAATTTTTGCCTGGTATTAGGCTTTTTAGGTATGAAATTCCTTTTCCTTTCTCTGTGGTGGGCTTCTCAAGGGAACCCTCCATGTGCAAACCAACTTCACGAACATCTATTTCTCCATCACCCTGACCCTGTATAGCCAGGTTTTAGTAAGAAGCAGTAGCCACACTAAACAATCAGCTACTTTCCCAGAGTGTTTAGCTTGTACCAGGCAATGTGCTATGCTCTTCACGTGCTTCATCTCACATGATTTCACAAGAACCTTATGACAAAGGTATTTTAGTATTCCCATTCTGGAGATGAGGAAACTGAGGGAGAGAGTTTCAGCAACTTCTCCTAAAGAACTTTTAAGTGATGCCCCAAATAACTGGGATGGGCTCCAGTGTTGAGTCCTTGCCTCCGGCAGTGACTCAGCCCTGTAGATACCCTGCTTCTTTTCCTCCTTCGTGAGAATCCCTCAACTTTTCCTAGTGAAGTTGGGGTGCTGGGTTACCTGTTAGCAGAATTTTGCTAATAATAGATGAAGTCGTTGGAAGTGTAAATTCAGGTTTGGAATGCCTTGAGAGCTGCAGCTTAGAAGGGGCTGCAGAATAGTAATTGGAGGAAGCTGTGGCGTGGAATCCTAACACTGCAACCTGAAAGCTGTGTGACCTTGGCCAAGTCACTAAACCTCTCTGTGCCTTAGTTGCCTCAGAATGAAATGCATATGCTGAATGGAAGTGCTCAGAACAGTGCCTCGCATATAGTAAGTACTCAGCGAATGTTACCTGCTACTGTTGTCGCTATGATCCAAAGTGTTTGAACAATTACCAGAAAAACAAATAAAAAGCTTATAAACAACTCATTTTGTATCTTGTGTTGTGAAAAGGCCCTCTCCCTTTTCCTCAAACTAGTCATTCCTTTCCTTTTCCATTGAAGAATGGGAGGTACGGAGGTCTCCCCTCCCTCCTCCCCCCTAACACACACATTTTAATTAAGGTATCTTTTGAGAAGGAATACTTTAATCCAAAGTGATCACTTTGATACTCGAAGAGACACATTTGGAGGCTACTTGGCGAGGGGGAATTAAAGACGGAGAAGCTGAATAAATAGCAAGCAAAATGTTAATGTTTTGGCTTTGTGGTGTCTGCATCTGAGAGCACTCGTCGCAGATTTTTTGGCCGGCTCCAGCTGGAAACTCCGGCGGCTCCTTTTGTGTGCGCGGGAGCCCTGGCTGCGGAGCGCCGCGCTGCCCCTAGGGGTCAGTGTGGTGCAGGGATTGTCCGGATCCGCGGCGCTCTGGAGGATTCCAGAAAGGCGGGGCGGGCAGGAAGCCTGGGGCATCGAGCACCGGACCAGGCCAGCCCCGCTGCTCTCTGGCTGCCCTCCAGCACCTGCCGCCTTCTCCCGCCCTCTAGTTCTCCTCTCTCTGAACACGATTGTTTGGCCAGGGTCAGAAGAGGTCCAATTGTTCTTTAACTTCATAAATGACTGGGTTTAGGCTCACTTCAGAGTAAAAAGAAAATCAAAGAAAGAAAGAAAAAAAGATGGGTAGACATGGCTTAGTGATTTTTCTGATAAACTCCCATTTTTGCTGGTGCTACATTCAATCTATTGCAACCGGAGCCATAAAATCATAGAGTTGTGAGAGGGCTGATACCTTCCCTAATAACTGTTCATCTCACAAAGAAACAAGCCCAGTGAGGAAAAACCAGCAAACAGCCTGGACATCACACGTGAAGTCTCAAATGAGGGTTATTTCTACTCTCCATAACTCTATTCGTTATTTTTTTTAAATCTTGAATGATTATTAGTTTCAAAGGCCGTCTGCTGATAGAAATATTAGTTGTAAGGTGGTTAGCTGGCAAGCTAGTGCAGTAGTTAGGCCGGTGGGCTTCAGAGAGAGATTACCCGTGGACAAATGGCGGCTGGGATGGGGAAGCAATGGCTACCGCTCCATGTGAGTTCCTCCGTACTTAACCTTTTTTTGCCTCAGTTTTGCTCTGTAAGATGAACATAAATTATGAAGTTTCATTAAAAAAATTCCTGGAGACTAATTTGGTAAATACTCAATGAATGTTGACTGTCATTAATTATTACAATTAGGAGCATAACAAAGGATGTTTTTAAAGTTGGGGTAGGGGAAACACTCTAAGAGTGCTATTTAAACACGTTTTGTGGGTCCCTTCTCCTATCCCAATACAAAAAGCAAATGGAATGAATGTCTCTTGGGAATCTGGTGAAAGAGTCTGGGGTGGGGTGATAGCTGCTAGGATGGCAGGTCTTAGAGAAGAAGAATCTGCCCCAGGAGACATTTTCCAGAATGAATTCCCAGGATTTAGTACCTTCCCCAAGTTCAAACTGCAAAAGAACAGGGCACTGGGGGGGACTTTGGATATTTTATTTTTTGCTCTATGGTTCAGTTTGGTTGTGTGTCGTTTAAGCTCAGGTCATCCGGTTGCATCCTCCTAGAGGACAGTGACCCCACCCCACCTTGGCTTCATGTCTGGGGATGCTTACTTCTCCCCGTGGACTGTCTTGGGCACCATTCTTTTTCTGTAGGCAGGGTACAAGATACGTGTCAGGGAAGGCAGTTCAACAATAGACCTTTAGGCTTTTCTGTTTTCTTTCCATTGACTTTGCTGCATTCGTGGTGTTTGAAGATCTTGCCATGAACACTTTTCTCCCATTAGTACTTAGTCTGCTCTCTGAGAGAGCTGGCATCTAATTCTCCTTTCACCTGGCAAGTCTGGAGATATTTGAAGACAGCAATCAAGGCTCCTTGACTCCTTCTCTTTTTAGGTCTTCAGCCGTCTCTCATGATTCGTGGTGAGCATGACTTACCATTATCCTGGCGCATTGTTGTCCTGGTCACCACTGCTTCTAGATCCTTGCCAGTGTGTAAATATCTCTCATCACCTCTTAGATATTGAATACTGAGAAGTGAATCCAGAGCTTTGTATAGGAGTGGATCTTTCCAGAGTGCTAGTCTATCATCTTCTTTATTCTGAACACTATCGTATCAGTAGCGTATCCCCAAAATACATTAGTATCTCTGAGAGCAACAGTTTGTTCTTGAATCTCGGAGCAGGTGGCAAAATATACTCCAAAGTCTTTTACACGTCAGTGACCAGAGGGCCACATCACTCCCCATCCTGTACTTTTGCATGAGTCCCAAAATTGGATTCTGTATGTGTCTCATCAATACCAGCTTACTGATTTTGCAGGCTTTGAGCCTCTTTGGCCAGACCATGAATTCCTTGAGGTCAAAGACTGTGTCTCTCAACAACCAACATGTTCCTAGTGCCCAGCACAGTGCCTGGCATTTCATAGGTGTGTAACAAATATTTGTGGAGAAAAAGAATGAGCTTCTTGAGAGTCTTTGAATCTTGTTTCTCATTTGTAATTATTTACCACGTGATTTGTAACATGTAAATATCAGACATGTGACATATTAATATAAACATATTAAGTGCTCTTCTGTGTTTTTATCCCAAGTCAGTAATATTTTGATTAAGATCAAGCTATAGGGGACCTAACTAGAGACCATCCTTTATAAAATTTAGTAAGAAAAATAACAATAATAATCAACTGTGCTTGGCCAGGGTTGATCAAGCTATAGTACATTTATTTCATTTTGGTAATACCTAGCTTAAATTTTTAGATCTTGAGCACAAGGATTTCATGAAGCTTTGTCGAAGGCCATGTTAAAATCAAGATGAGGGGCACCTAGGTGACTCAGTTGGATAAGTGTCTGACTTCCGCTCAGGTTATGATCTTGCTGTCTGTGATTTGGAGCCCCATGGTGAGCTATGTGCTGACCTCTCAGAGCCTGGAGCCTACTTCAGATTCTGTGTCTCCCTCTCTCTGCCTCTCTTCTCTCTCTCTCTCTCTCACCTCTGGCCTCTCACCTCTCCTCTCTCTCTCATAAATAAACCAACATTTAAAATTTAAAAAAAAAATCAAGATGAATTATACCCACAGCATTCCTGACAATGAAATGTAATAACCAAGCATGGGAAATAAGATCAGGTTATCACAACTTAAGTCTTAGGGATTTGTTGCTTTCTTAGGCAAACTGTTTACCCTTTCTGTGGTACTATTGCCTTAAGAAATATGGATAAGCTAGTACTACATTATTAGGTTATTGTATGGATAGCATAAGACTCCACACAAAGCATTTAGCATAATTCCTGGCACATAGTATATGCTTTAAAATGCTAACTACTCTTTCGTATTATTACTTTTGCTTGGCCAGCTATGAACCTACTCAGTTGGATTAGTATCCAATAAACTGTGCATTCATTCAATCAAGTCTGTTTTGATTTTTGAAATTAGTTTAGCCAGTTTGGTGTTCTATAGCCAAAAACCACGGTTGGCTCAATTTTTATCATATCAACCTTTTTTGTTTACTTGTTTGTTTTGTTTCTTTGCCTGGAAGAGACAAAGACCTGAGTGTGTTCCTTATGAGCAGATGCATGTGTTTGTTTAAGCTGGTAGCACAGGGTTGGGAAGAGAACGAGGTAGTGTGGCCAACGGAGAACCTTGTAAATACAGGTCAGGCCAATACAAAGAACGTTTGTTGGCTAAATCATTTTTGTCTCAGTGATTTGTGAAAATGAAATGCAGGGAGATTTCTCCATCTACCAGCAGGGTAGGTTAGCATATGGAAAAAGGTTTCGCATATTTAATGTAATTGTATAAATTAATAAATCTAAAATCCCATACTGACTGAGCTGTGGCCATTTGCCTCTGTGTGGTTTAATCTGTTGAGTTTTAGAATGTAGGTTTTTTTTGATGCTTCAGTTGAATGCATGTCTTTGGTAACCTCGTCTGTCACAGGTAATGCAGTTCCAGGAAATTGTTAAGATCTACTGGTCCTGACTGTGCCATTGTCTTAGATTTTTCTAAATTGTTTCTATAGTCTTGATATTATTTAATCCTCAAAACAGCCTTTGGGTTCAATTTAATTTTCCCAGATTTCTAAATAGGGTAAATAATTTGTCCAAGGTCAGGCAGCAAGTAAACGACAAAGCAAGATCTGTTTGACTCCAGTAGTTATGCCTTAAACCATTGTGTCTCATCAGCCTCTCCGTGACATGCTTCTATCTTTGAGGAGATCTCAGTGGCCTCTTCAGCTTATTTAGTGAGCTCTGAGGATGCTTTATGGAAGCAGGAACAGTGTTTATGTTATTGATAAAAATGAAAGGGTCATATAACTTCTTGTTTTAATCTCTGTGAGAAGTAGAACCAAAGGAGAAGTTGGTCATAAATTATTCATAAACAGCCATTAATTACCTTCTTTGACTTTTGAAGTTTGATTCTTGGTTACCCAATTCAGTTTTATTAATTAATAATTTAATTAATTCAACAAATATTAATGAAGTACTTATTATTTGCCTGGCACTGTCCAAAGTGCTGAGGAACTATGCCAATCCAAAGGCTTTCTGCAGAGTTGGGCAGTGGTCTAAACTAAATACTTATCAGAAAACTTAGAATCTAAGCATCAATGCAACTTAAGATTGCATTATTTTTTATCCTTCTAGTAGAATTTTATGTAGCTCTGCCTATCCCTGAGCCCTGCCCTCTCCTTACCTCTTATAACCACGTAGTCAAACCCTATACATCCTTCAGTGGACCAGGGCCCACCTTCCCCTTGAAAACCTCCCCGATCACAAGGCTGCAGTCTACAGGTTCTTTCTCCTCTAAATCTCACGTGTATTTAGTGTCTGTAGCTCTCTTTTTTCCCTTAAGAGCAGGACTGTTGGATTCTTACATTTTAAGGGTTCTTAACTGGAGGGTAAGCCCACAATCACCCAGGGAATTTTATCAGAGTTCATCTGCTTGGCCTTCATCGCACTGAATATTTTCTGATTCAATATTTCTAGTGCTGGAGCTTGATTTTGTATCATTTGAAATAGCTACTTGAGAGATTCTGAAATTGGAAGCAGGCTAAGAAACCAGTCTTATATTGTTGTTAGGCACTATTACTGACTCCCTTCATTAAAAAAAATGTTTATTTGTTATTTATTTTGAGAGAGAGTGTGTGTGCAAATGGGTGAGGGACAGGGTAGGGGGGAGAGAATCCCAAGCAGGCTCCACACTGTCAGCGCAGAGCCCCATGTGGGGCTCAATCTTATCAACTGTGAGGTCATGACCAGAGCCAAAATCAAGAGTTAGAGGCTTAACCAACTGAGCCAGGTGCCCCATGACTCCCTACATTTTATATTCAATTTATATGTGAAGTATTACACCTTCAGGTAGATTTAAGCACCTGGAAACATTGTGATAATACTTCTTTGTATTTTCATAATTCCTAGCATAATGCAGAACTCAGTAGCTAATCATTGAATGAATCATCAATTAATGAGGTTGGTTCCATTTCCTCACAATGTACTCAGAAACTTTCAAGAATGGGGCGCCTGGGTGGTTCAGTCAGTTAAGCATCCGACCTCAGCCCAGGTCATGATCCCACGCTTCGTGCGTTTGAGCCCTGCATCGGGCTCTGTGCTGACAGCTCAGAGCCTGAAGCCTATCTTTGGATTCTGTGTCTCCCTCTCTCTCTGACCCTCCCCTGCTCACGCTGTCTCTCTCAAAAATAAATAAAACATTAAAAAAATTAGAAAAAAATTCCAGAAATGAATTATGCAGTCTGATACCTAAGTCTGATACCTTAGGGGCAAACTCCTTGGCCTTCATGAGGATGGTTCACTTACATTCTGATATTCTTCTTTCTAGACGTGGTAGAATCATACTTGCCCACACCCCTGAAGTTATTTGTTTGGCCACGTGACTCTGTTCCAAGATTCGTGAGTAGAGATGATGGTGTCTCTCCCAGGCCAGAGAACTTAGCTACTAGTACCATTCCTCCTGGGTGCTGTTCCTTGGCCTGGGCAGCCAGCAATGTTGCAGAAACGGAGGCCTGGCAGAAAGGTCCCTGGGTGAGGAGACACTAAGCATACTCTCCCTCTGACCTATATGAGGTAAGAAGCATGAGCCAGAAATAACAGTCTGTGCTGGTAAAACCACACAAACTTGGGGGATTTTTTCTTACTGTATTTTAATCTTCCCGGACTGACTCATCATGGGTCAAATCTATATTAAATTATTTGTCATATGCATTATATAAGAATTTCCAATTAAAATGAAAAGTGTGAAGAGTTAAACTATTTCTGGCACAGACCATGGAAACAAAGCCAAAAACGAAAGCCTAGCATAGAAAGGTAAGGAATTTGGGACTTTTGTTTATATGGCCACTAAGATAACATGCTTATTAAATATAACAATACATGCTTATTAACAATCAACACTTTTCTCACCTGGCTGGTAACCGAACGAATTGTTTGGTAAGAGGGGTAGACACCATTTCCAGTCATCCACCGCGGAAGACAGAATTGGCCAACAGGCAATCATCCAGTAAGAGTTAGTAGCTTGGTTACATCCTTAATCAGTGATCTGGAGTAAATTCTGCTCAATGAGATGGCTGGGTGACAGGTGTGTGACTTTTCAAGGCTTGGATACTTACTAAAAAGTACCAGGAAAGCAGGTCTGCTTTATATAACCACCAGTGTTTTATAAAAGACTATTTTTTGAAACTCCCTGGCAATGGGGTTTTCTTTTTTTCAGTGTTTGCTGGTTTGACAAGTGACAAATGATATTCTGCCTTAAATTGCTTTTTTTTTTTTTTTTTTGCTAGATAAGGAGGTCATTCAACATTACGGGTGCTATTGAATCTTTACTTCTTCTTTTGTAGATTTTCTTTTTTGGTCTTTAACGGGAGAAATCTTTAGGGAGGCGGTGTCTCTCCCAAAGTCAAAACACAGTGACCCTTAGTGCCTCCGCTCGCCTTGGGGCTTCAGTGCTGTCCACAGGTGCCCCGGACAGCATCTCAGCACACAGGTGGCAGGAGGGTGGGGGTGCCAGTAGTGTGGCACTACCTGGGATCCCTGCCTCCCAGCCTGGGTCCCCGCTCATTTTACTCCCAGAGCCCCAGGGCGAGGTCAGTTTTCTGAAATAGCAAGGAAGGTTAGAGAGGGTGTGATCAGGGCTCAGCTCAGAATACTCCGAGAACCCAGAAGCTTTTACTTTAAAAAATATGCCTCTCTAGGGGCGCCTGGGTGGAGCGTCTGACTTCCACTCAGGTCATGATCTCATGGTTCATGGGTTTGAGCCCCGCATCGGGCTCTATGCTGACAGCTAGCTCAGAGCCTGGAGCCTGCTTAGGATTCTATATCTCCCTCTCTCTCTGACCCTCCCCTGCTCCAGCTGTCTCTCTCTGTCTCTCAAAAATAAGTAAGACACATAAAAAAATATGCCTCTCTTGCCCTTTCCTTCCTCCCCCAATCTCTCCCTTCCCCTCCCTATTCTCCCCCGGGGCAGAAGGTGGGGTGGGCAGTAGCAGGGCTGCAGGAGCAGTGGAGACCTGACCCCTTGCCTCCCCAGGGAGCTTGCAGCAGCTTGTTCCACCCCACATGCTTCCCTGCAAAGGGGTGGCATTATTCACAAGCCCTCCTGACCCATGGACGCCCACATTCCAAGGAAGCCATGGAACTTCCTCCTCCCCACCTCCCCACCAACCTCAGGCTCCCTCCACTCTGGTCTTCTGCCACACTGCTGTCCATGTGATCTTTCATTGTATGCATCTTCCTTTCCTCACCACCAGGGCCCATCACCTACAAAGCAGATGAAGACCCCCTGACTTGGCCTATAAGGTCCTTGATTACCTAACCCAACAGTTGATCAGGACTATTTACCATTATTGGAAGGATAGACTGAGGCCAGATTCTAATTGACTTGGAATTCTAGGACAAAGAGCTCAGATAGAGTCTTTTAGATGATAGGAAACCAGTGTAAGTGCTTTATGATCAAGGATGTGGCTTATGGGGAGACCAGGGGACCTATTTCCCCCCTCTTTTGTTTATGACACCTAGTGAGAAGCAGGTGGTCACCTTTGTTGGTGTCTAAGGTGCAGTTTAGGAGGTGGGGCACCCCATTCCTGGGAGATCTACTGCAGAGAGGAAACAAGGAGGACTTTGGCTAAGAAGGATATTAGAATTGAAAGAAGAGAGAAGATAGAGACTTTCTCTCTAAGAAGAGTGTCTGGTTAGACATTAAAAAGAAATTTAAAGGGGCGCCTGGGTGGCTCAGTCCATTAAGTGTCTGGTTTCAGCTCAGGTCATGATCTCACGGTTCATGGGTTTGAGCCCCGAGTTGGGCTCTGTGCTGACAGCTAGCTCAGAGCCTGGAGCCTGCCTCGGATTCTGTGTGTGTCTCTCTCTCTCTGACCTTCCCATGCTTGTGCTGTCTCTCAAAAATAAATAAAAAACATAAAAGAAAAAGAGTGTTTTGTTAGGTGGGGACATTACCTTGCTGTGGGGAGAGAGGGTAAAACGTATAGCTTTGTCCTGCCACTCCAAGGTCATGGAAGGCACTTTTGAGCACACAGTGGGTGTTATGTCTTAACTATCCTCTTATCCAATCCTGAAGAGACTTAATAAAATCTGTGCTGAAAGAGGGACATAGGTCAGATTGGTCTTTTCCACAAGTGTTGAAATGCTGGTGGTGGTGTCCTGCCATTGCCTTTGTCTTGATAATAAGCACAAGGACAATGGCCTAAGTGGCCTGACTATGGGGCTTTCACAGCTCCAGAGGAGCAAGAAAAAGCCAGCTGGACCTTGCTGCCACATCAGGAGAGAGGGCTTAGAGTAGCCGGTGTTCAGTGGCTCCCCAAGTCACCAGATGGTATCACCTTGAAATCCATGATTGTTTTCTGTCTTCCCTGAGGATTCTGGTGAGAAAACACATCCAAATCGGGTACTTTGAAGGAATTTATATGCAACCGACCATGTACAGAGATGAAGTAGGATAAAGGAAAATTCAAGAGGTGTTTGCAGTGTTCAGGGGTTAGTTAGAACTCCATCACCCCTATGCCACAAGGGGTAAGAGAAGGGAGCAATGATCAGAACCAGAAGCTGGAGAAGTGGTGTGGAACAGGCTCATTTACAGGAGTTAGGACTTGGAGTTGAGGGGCATAGTCCATGGTGACCCCACAGCAGTAGGGAGATATGGAGGAATAGAAGGACCATGACTTCATTCTTCTTTCTCTGTGCCCTTTCTCATGGTCTCCATTGGGCCCCAGTGGAGATGAGAGGGCAGGGGAGGCTATTGAGTAGTCCATGCAGCAGTCTCCTAGGGCAGAGCAAAAGGCAAAATGGTGGAGGCAAGGTCTGAAGGGCCTGATGGAAGATGGCCAGCACACGCTGACCCTATTCTAGAGGAGGAAGCTCTTTTCTTCCACCCTGTTAGCTTCAGAATGTGGGCACCTGTGGAATTAAACTGACAAAAGGCAGATTTGCCAGAGAAAAGATGGATTTAATCACATGCTTAAGGCAGTTCACAGAATACTGTGGTCATTAGCATCTGGGGCTTAGATACCATTTGAATAGGGGAAGGAGAAGGGGAGAAAGGCATTTATGGGAAAACAAATGATTTTTGGAAAGATAAATCAGCCCTTGGGAGAAAAGATAGAAGACCTGACAGTTTTTTGACAATGTCTTTCTCTCCATTGATAGGAGTCAGTTCTCCCTGGTGGCAGGAAATTTCTGGGTAGAGGATTTATGACCCCAGAGTTCTTCTGAGCTCTTTCAAGGGGCTCTGTTTTAGGCAGGTAAGGCACTTGAGGAGCTCAATGCCTTCTACTCAAAATAATTTTTGTGATGCAGTGGCACATTTTGGACCCCTCCACCATGAAAGATAGTATGGTCTGCGAGGGACCAAAAGGAGACCAAAATTTCCTATTTTCCTTTTGCACAGAGAAATGACCAAGAGGTCTTGCTTCAAGGGTGTGCTGTCCTGACCAATTTTAGGCTATTCTTCATCACAGCTGAAGGGCACTGCACATCATTTCTACATAGCTCACGGAGTATGGCACGTGACCTTCCACTTGCTAGGAAGTCAGTGCCCTATTCATCTAGGAACTTCAGGAGATTTTATAGCTTCTAGGCCAGTTTCTGGCTGAAATAAAGTAATCCAGATCTCATATTCTTCCCAGTTGGGGGAACATGCAAAGCCCTTCTGAGACTCAAGAGAAAATTCTATGTACACTCATAAAAGTTTTTGGAATCCAAGAAGAAAGTGAACTTCCCAGGTGTGTGTGCGTGTGTGTGCGCACGTGTGTGTGTTTTCCAGATGGGAGGAAGAGTAAAACAGATAAGGTGATAGAATTTCCATTGCTAGATGCCTCTTGTTTGTCTATGAAATACGCATGAAGGAGCTATACTGAGCCATGACTAGTGAAAACACTTGAGTGTTTTTCCACGTGTGAGAACATTACCCTTTGAAAAATCCAAGTCCCTCCCTGGGCCACACATGTCGAATCCGGAGCTCAGCTGTTAGGAGCTCTTCACCTGCGCCAACAGCAAAAACAAAAGTGGTCCGGCACAGACATTGTTTAAAATGGGTGCGTTAAAAATACCATCTTGACTTCACAGATTTCTGGAACTGTGAGAAGCCATCCTCATTTATGTACTCTGATGAAGGTAAGTCTGGGAGAAATGTACAAGCCAGTTAAAAGTGGTTCTCTAATTGGATTATGCAAGAGCAGCTTTAGAATCTCAATGCTTTAAGTTTCAAAGAATCAGAAACTTCTCTGAGCCTAAAATTGTGGCCAGGAGCAGGGCTTCAGGGCATCAAAAAGGGGAGGGGCTGGCAGCTCAGTCAAGGTGTGATTTTGGTGGTGACTTCCTCTGTCAGAATAACAGGGCTGCTGTGGGGAAGCAGAGCAATCCATTATGGGAAGGCTTTCCTAGGTGCTGAGAAGAAAAGAAGCTACTAGCATGTTGAAGGAAGGGATGCAAGAACCCCAGAAGAAGATGTGAATCTGGGGGTCTATTCCCAGTTAAAGAAGTTGGTGACAATCTTGGTTCAGGTTTATTTTAGAAATCATGTGGGGTCTGCTCTGAAGCTGAACGTGGCTCTTGTATAGTCAACTCCAAAGAACCTCAATCAGCTTCAAGAACTTAGTCTTCCTTTTCAGAACGCATTCATTTTGTGCCCCCAGGAAAAGAGTTTACCAAAGACCCTCTTAACGGCAACCTTGCTGCCCGCCAGCCCACCAGCCATCCTTCTACTTGTTTGGCACAAGATTGTCTTGGCCAGATTCCGTTCCAATGGCACAAGGCTAATAAGCTTGTCTAGGACTTACAGACCTGCTGAAATGGAAGACAATGGCTGTAAACACAGGGGTATATCTGACTTCAAACCAAACTCTCTGCTGTTGCCATTCTTTATTTTTCTTATTACTTGCTACTTTAGTTTTCCCAAATGGCCTTCAAGAACTAGTCAAAGCTGTCAATGTTTCTGAAGTTCCTGCCTCCAATAGTGGTGGGGTTAGGGCTGAGACAAGAGGGAAGAGGAAACATATAAGAAAGATGGCCAGTGTGATGACCCCAGAAGAGGATAACCTCTAGTATTTACTTCTGAAAAGTGGAACAGTTGGCAAACCACTCAAAAGTCAGGGAAAAGGATTGTAAAAACAGAAGAAAGAGGAAAAATACTGAACATGTTTTGATTATGAATTTTAATTACTGAGTTATCTGTTCAGTCAAACAGACTGGGAAAGAAATGTGGGCAGGAAGAGCTCTATGAATGTTACAGATGATACAATTCTGTTTTTAGGAAATGCACAATTAGACTGTGTCTATACAACCCAAAGTAAAAGCAGATGTATCCGTCATCAGACTATTTTGATTAATGGGGAAATTTGGAGCTTAAATTAGCTGGTTCCGCCAGCTATGTTGATCAAATGAACTGGATCATTGCCAGATCTCCATTTCCCTCAGTGGGGTGTAGACACAACTTTTTGGGTGAGGCTGTTTTAGGGACAGGATTCATCATGTGAAGCGGCAGAATCTAAACGGGAAGGAAAAAGCACCATGAATCAAGTGATAAGGATGTTCTTACATTTAGATAACCCATATGAGAGGTCATGGGCTTAGATTACTGCCAAATCACACAGTCAACTCAGTCGGCCTCATGATCTCTGGTGTGGGACCATGTTCTTTATAATCTTCCTGAGAGATATGTCTCCAAATTAGGAAAAATGTCCTTAGGCTGTTGGTCTGTGATGAGAGGACTAAGTGTACAGAAAAAAAGGAGGAAATAGAAGGCCCTTAGACACCCAGGGTAGAACTCTTTCAGGAGAGCTCACTCCAGATAGGGGCTTAGGGCCATAAAGATGGACCACTTCTGCCCTCTTTTTGACGAGACAAATCTCTCTTGACATGACAGACCACATCATCTGCCTTCCAAAGTTCCTCCGGAGCCATTCTGGGTTTCTTTTTCCCTTTTGGAACATATTTGCTTGTTTGTTTATATATATTGGTACCACAGATTATGAAGTTAGTGTGTTCTCTTGCACACCTGGGCTGTTTTGAAAGCACACATCTTAAATGGTACCACTCTCAGAGAAAAGAGGATGATTAGAGTTAGGGAGGATTCTGTTGAGCCCAAAACTATCTTTTGAAATATGGCCATATTGGAATGTGGGTCTTTTAACATCAACTGATGCACTCACTGAATAGTCTGAGATGTATATTATTGCAAAATAAGAGAGGCAAGTTAAAAACAAAAAAGGATAATCACAGTGGAAATAATTAATGATAATGAGTGATAAGAAGTGGCTATGACAACCCAGATGTCATAATGGATGAAAGGAACGACAAATTGCAGTATATGCATACTATGGAATATTACCTAGCCATAAAAAAGAATTCAGTACCTGCTACTGAATTCTACCTGATACCTGCTACAACATAGGTGAACCTCCAGAACATACTAATTGGAAGAAATCAGACCTAAAAGGTTACATAGTGTATTACTCCATTTATGTGAAATATCCACCATAAGTAAGTCCATAGAGACAAGTGCCAGAGATAGTGGGAGGGACAATGGGGATTGACCACTTAATGAGCATGAGGTTTTCTTTTAGGATGATGGAAATGTTTTAGAACTATAGAGGTGATGGTTGCATAACATTATGAGTGTATTAAATCCTACTGAATTGTATGCTTTTAAAATGGCTAATTTTATGTTATGTAAATTTCACCCCCAAAAAAGTGGCTAGGAAGCAAACATGTTTGAATTATGCTATTCCCACTCATTCCCTTTTCCTGAAGAGATACAGATAGCTTAGGACTATTTTGGAAATGGTTCTTATAGGCAAAGTAGGTTTCTTCCCACCCGTCATTTTTGCAGATGAGAAGTGATACAGTAGTTTCACTGGAAGTTAGGAAGAGGGCCAAGTTGATATCTAAGCTGCTTGATTATATTTTTTTAATTTTTAAATGTTTATTTATGTTTTGAGAAAGAGAGAGAGAGTGACAGAGTGTAAGTGAGGGAGGGGCAGAGAGAAGAAGGAGACCTATATCCAAAGCAAGCTCTAGGCTCTGAGCTGTCAGCATAGAGCCTGACGGGGGCTCAAACCCACAAACTAAGAGATCATGACTGGAGCTGAAGTCAGACACTTAACCAATTGGGCCAACCAGGCTCCCCTAAGCTGCTTGATTCTTATATTAGTGTCTTATCCAGGAACTCACACTGTGTTCTCAGAGTCGGTGATGTCATATTCTGAGATACCCACTCAAAGTGGTGCAGAAAGTTTTAATAGGTTCTTTTCTGGCCTGATTTGGACCAATGTATTATTAGTAATAATAGCAATAACAATCATAAGCCAATAATAACAAAAGTTTATTGAGCTCTTATTAGATTCCAGATCCTGGGCAAAATCAGTGAGGAAACTGAGGTCTAGAAAGGGTAAATAAATTTCCTCCATATACCAGTGGTGGAGTTGGCTGTGGAACTATCTCTAGGGCCTACAGTGCTCATAACCAGCACACCAGTGGTTTCTAACCTTAGTCCTTCACAAACTAATAAAATTCCCAGGAACTAACATAAGGTATCTTATTTTGTCAAGTATAAACACTGAGCAACAAACAAATAATAAAGGAAACAAACCGTAGTATTTCCTATCATCATTATGTAATCAAGTAAAAAATATTTTCATATCAGAAAGCAGAAAGGCCCTAGTCACCGAATAAAGGATGTCTTGTAAAGTGGATCTGTTTAGGTTAGGTTCTTCCGCACAGTATGAGGAGCAAGTGCTGTGGGAGTCTGAGCCACCTGTCAGTGCTCCTCACTGTTCTTTTCAGACTTGCTTGGGCCTACTCTTATGCAAACCATTTCCATTTGGCAATGGGATGCTGCTGATCAATCAGAAAACACCCAGTTCGTGACAAGCAAACACTTGATGTTCCATGGTCAGGTGTTTGGTCTCTAGGAGGCTCCGTAGCCAGTCTCTATCTGCCTTTCTAATGGAGACTTGCTGTCAGAGGTTGGCATGGCTGTACTCCAAACCCCAACGGAAGTGTTCTGCACTTCTCATAGTGGGGCTTTCCAGAGATCTCACTGAGCATCCCTATCTGTCACATACACTTCCAGTCCAGTTGGATGTGATAGTTACAAAGTCCAAGTGATTAAGTAGTTCGAACGTCAGCCTAGTTTTAATCAAAACTGACAGCCTCAAAGGGGATCCAGAACTAGGGCACTAGTAACATACCTATGTTGTTTCTAGAACCCAAAGGACCCAGCAAACCTTATGCCTCTTTGTGGACAGTGGGTCAGTTAAAACATCTGTCTCATACCTCAGAAGAGATACTCTGCCATGCTCCCAGAACCCTTGGAATCCTCACCGATGTGGCAGACTCCTGAAGTATTGTGGAGATTTTTCTCCCATATTCTGGCATGCACATGCCTTTCTAGGACATCTGGGATTTCAGCTACTCCCTGTTCTCCAGATCCAATTAGCATAATGTCAATGATGATTTGTCCCAGTGTGATAGTCTGTGAAATATCAAGGCAATCAAGATCCCTCTGAACTACTTTATGACAGAGGGCAAAAGAGTAGAAAGAACCCTTATAAAGTATACAGTTGTCCCTTCCATTTGAAGGCAACCTGTTTATCCTTATCTTTTCTGATCTCTTTCCTGGCTTATTGGGGCAATTACATGTGATGATTAAACACTGCCATCTGGTTTCTGCCACCCTGAGATTCCATTATTTTCATTGAAATCAGGAAGTTCAATGCCAGCTTCTACCTTGGACTCCTGTATAACACCACCTCAGGGATTTTCAGAGATGCTGGGGCTTCTCTTGCCAATGCCTTGATAAAGCATCGCCCAGGTCTTATGGAGTGGTTCAGGGATGATGATAATTTGAGTGTTCATTATGACAGCACATGCCATGAGTTACCAGTGTCTCATTTTTCTTTGGCAAGGAGTTTATGCTTTCATGAAATATGTGGGCAATTCATTCCCAGAATCCCATTTTGAGAATTTTTTTCCCCTAGAACTACTCCGTATTAGTCCAGATCCTGGCAAGAAACAGATGGCACACTTAAATGGGATAACATTGAAGAGTTTAATAAGGGAAGCAATCCTCACCTTTAGGCTTGAAGAGGCAGGAGAAAGAACTGTGAGAAGCAGGAAAGAGCTACATCTGTGCAAAAAGGGGGCCCAGCAGGAACTGTGGCCTTAAGCTGAGAAATGCCACCGCTGCCAAAGGTATATTCCAATTGGCTCTCTCTTTCCTCACATTCCAGTCAAGGTTCTCACCAAGACCATTTGGGTTTTCCCTTTGGTTAAACTCAACTGGGAGCCAGAGAGCAATAGCTCCTAGTATGCCTCTGTGGAGGTTGGCCTGCTGGACAGAGAATGTGGAGAGTGGATCTAGAGGGGGCATATGTAGAAGACCCAGAACTTAGGCTAGGATTCTGCATTCTGGAGTCACTGAGAATTCATGGCAACTTTTTTTTCCTTCCAGGTTTTTGTTTAAATTCCAGTTAGTTAACATACAGTGTAATATTCATTTCAGGTATAGAATTTAGTGATTCAACCCTTACATGCAACAATACAACAACCAGTGCTCATCACAAGTGCCCTCCTTAATCCCGTCACCTATTTTACCCATTCCCCCACCCACCTCCCTTCTGATAACCATCAGTTTGTTCTATATAGTTAAGAGTCTGTTTCTTGGGGTGCCTGGGTGGCTCAGTCAGTTAAGCCTCCGGCTTCGGCTCAGGTCAGATCTCACGTTCGTGGGTTCGAGCCCCACGTTGGGCTCTGTGCTGACCGCTAGCTCAGAGCCTGGAGCTTGCTTCCGGTTCTGTGTCTCCCTCTCTCTCTGACCCTCCCCCTCTCATGCTCTGTCTCTCTCTGTATCAAAAATAAATAAAACATTAAAAAAATAAAAAAAAAAGAGTCTGTTTCTTGGTTTTCCTCACTCCTTCCCGCCCCCCACCATATTCATTTGTTTTGTTTCTTAAATTCCACATATAATTGAAATCATATGGTGTTTGTCTTTTTATATCTGACTTTTTTGCTTGGCATAATCCACTATAGCTCCATCCATGTCATTGCAAATGGCAAGATTTCATTATTTTTTATGGCTGAGTAATATTCCACCATAAATATATATGACTTCTTTATTGATTCATCAGTCAATGGACATTTGGGTTCTTTCCATAGTTTGGCTTTTCTTGATAATGCTGCTATAAAAATTGGGGTGCATGTGTCCCTTTGGATCAGTATTTTTGTATCCCTTGTGTAAATATATAGTAGTGCAATTGCTGGATCATAGGGTAATTCTATTTTTAATTTTTATTTTTTGAGATATTGAGAGATAGAGAGCAAGGGAAGGGCAAAGAGAAAGGGAGAGAGATAATCTTAAACAGGCTCCATGTTCAGCAGCAAGCCCAATGCAAGGCTCCATCTCACAACCCTGAGATCATGGCTTGAGCCAAAATCAAGAGTCAGCCCCTTAACTGAGCCACCCAGCCACCCCTATTTTTAACTTTTTGAGGAACCTCAGTTGTTCCACAGTGGTTCCACCAGTTTGCATTCCCACCAATGGCATAAGAGGTTTCTCCTTTCTCCACATCCTCACCAACACCTGTTGTCTCCTGTGTTGTTAATTTTAGCCATTCTGACAGATGTGAGGTGATATCTCATTGTAGTTTTGATTTATATTTCCCTGACGATGAGTCATGTGGAGCATCTTTTCATGTGTCTGTTGGCCATCTGGATGTCTTCTCTGGAAAATGTCTATTCATGTCTTCTGCCCATTTTTTTTAACTGGATTATTTGTTTTTGGGTGTTGAATTTTATAATTTCTTTCTATATTTTGGATACTAACCCTTTATCAGATATGTCATTTGCAAATATCTTCACTTATTCATTTTGAAGGTTGCCTTTTAGTTTTGTTGATTGTTTCCTTTGCTGTGCAGAAGTTTTTATTTTGAAGAAGTCCCAATAGTTGATTTTTGCTTTTGTTTCCCTTGCCTCAGGAGACATAGCTAGTAAGAAGTCGCCATGGCCAATGTCAAAGAGTTTACTGCATGGCAACTTTTTTGAGTTGAGACATAATATTATTGGACTATGTTTTAGGATAATGGTAGCATATGAATTGAATTATGGACAGTTTAGAGAAGGGAGATCAACTAGGAGTCCAACAGTTAGAATGTTCATGACATTCAGGTGTTGCAATGGGAATGGAGAAGATGGGAAAGATTCTTGGAAAGAAAATATTTAGTGTGTACATGTCGTATATTCCAGTCAGGCGATACCGAGTTGCTGTGTGCATATGAGAGCTTCTATCTGCTGCTGTATTAGTGAACCCAGTCAGGAGGCTGTGAGGACTGCCTGCTATAGCAGATTGCCTCAGAGTTCTGCTTTTGAAGTTAGAAAACCAAATAGATGTGAAGAGCATTTGGTCTATCCTCATTTCTATGCACATGGAGAGCTCATATTAATATCAAAGGAACTCAGTTGTATATGTGAAGGAGACATAATTTACTTTGGGCTCCTTATTTGTCAAACTCCATCAGGATTTTCTTCTTCTTGCTCATGAAAATGACAGAATTCAATGTAAAAGCTTTGACAACATGGAATGAAATCCGATGCCAGAGGTAGTAGCAATGATACTAAAAGCTAATATTTACGGAGTCCTAAAATGATCTAGGCTATGCACTCTGCCTTGTTGCCTTATTGATCACTAATAAGAAACCTATGAGATGGTATTCTTTATCATCCCCATGTCTCAGATGAGGAAACAGAGGCTTAGCTGAGGTAAACGTTAAGTTTACAGAGAGGGAGAGACAGTTTGTTCTCTAAAGCAGGACCAGCCAGCTCTAAAAGGCCGTACTCTCAGTCAATTTTATTCTTTATCATACCTTAATAACATTTACCCTGATGATTAATCATTGCCTTTTAATTATGTATGCTCATGGGCTCTGTGTACTCAGTGCGTTTGAAACTTTGGCTATCCAATGCTTCCATCAAACTCAGGTGTTAAAAAATTACTCATTAGTATAATTAATTTTCTATTGGATGAGAGATTGACCAGGCTCAACCTGATATATTTGAGTCATAGATAAAGAGTGAACAAAATAATTATTGTTGATATTAACCAAGCACTTTGGCCCAGACACCATTGTAAGTGCTCTACATATATTATCTCATCTTCTCCTCACAACACATTCTAAGAGAGACATACCAATAGGGTCTTCTGTGATTTAACAACTTAGCAACAAGGTGGGAAAATTGCCCTCAGATGAAAGACTGCATTAACACTTATTTTAATATTTTCACATAAAATGACAGAGATCGAAAGCAGAATTTTGTCAGGACCAGTCAGTTACCCATCCAGACTTTCAGGTTCATTCATTCATTCATTCATTCAAAAAATACTGCCACCTAATCTTTATGAAGTTCTGTCCTCTGTAGTGGGTCTATTCTCAGTAATGGGACACACCCATGGATAATACAGCAGTGGCTTTTCAGATGCCTCCGTCTTAGCAGGGAGAGAGCTGAGGCCCATCTACATGCGACCCACACTCGCAGTCCTAGTGACAAATGAATGAGAGAAACTGAATCAATCCAATCTTGATTGACAACGAGATTAATAACTAACATTTTCTTAACATTTAGTATCGAATTGTTGATTGAGTTTTGGTTAATACCATGGCACTCTGAGTATACTGCATTGACCTAATTAAGGACAGGACTTTGCCTCTCTCAAACTCTAATCAAATTCCTGCTTTCCTGCCCCACTCAGAGGTCCAGAAAATGAACCCTATTCAAATGTTATCTTTAAATGGGACTTTTTTTTACTAGAAAAAAAGTTACCTTTCTTTGAGAAAAAAAGAATATTATTTACCAATGAATAGTGTACCATTTAATAGAATTACACATTGTTCTTTAAACAATCATTGGGGAGCAGTAAATGCCACTTAGTCACCCCCATGAGCAAGGACCATTAGGTAACACTGTGAAAATATGTCTGTTGTTTCCCTCCTGTATTTAGAAAGAGAAAGAAATGATTTCTTTAAAAAAATTTTTTTAAACATTTATTTCTTATTGAGAGACAGAGAGAGATGGGAGAGAGGCAGAAAGAGAGGGAGACACAGAATCCAAAGCATGCTCCAGGCTCTGAGCTGTCAGCACAGAGCCTGATGTGGGGTCTGAACCCACAAACCATGACATCATGACCTGAGCTGAAGCCAGACGCTCAACTGACTGAGCCACGCAGGTGCCCCAAGAAATGATTTCTTAATGTATCAGTGACAATCTCTTCTATACATTGGACTAATACATTTTAGTACTCAATCTGCAATCAGAGTAGTGCGACCCGTCCTATTGATCATAGAATATCAATCCCCAGGAAAAGTTTAGCTTGGGACCCTTGCTGGATCTGTAGTGTACCCTGCAAACCTATCGTGCAAACCACCGCTTCGATGCAGCACCAAACTTACCCAGGGAGAAGAAATCACATTTCGTCAGAGAACAGGTTTTCCATCTGATTTGTGCCCAGAACATGTAAAAAACATAGCAGATTGCATGCTGCATTGACTAGGGAACATACATATGCATTTAAATCACTTATGTTTTACTTTTTTTATGATGCATTGGTGAATTGTATTCCTTTTGCATTTGTAATTAGAAGGCGGAACAGATGTGATGGCTTTGTTTAAAGGGAAATGTCCATTAAAATAACCTATACTGCCAAGTAATTGTTTCCTCTCACAAGGGAGTCTGTCCATTGTGATACCATTTTTGAGTCATTTAAAAATATGTAGAAGAAAAACATGTGTGTCTTTAGGAAATGTTGATTGATTATGCAAGTCAGAAATTTTTGTGATGAGGTTCCACTGGTTTTATAAATTTGTTGATTGTTTTTATTTTCTTCTTTTTATCTGGAGATGCAGCATCAACAAAGAAACATTCATTCCTTCCAACCTCACTTTTTGTTCTCTAACTGAAAAGGAATTATCCAACCTATCTGTATTTCAAAAGACACCAAGACTTTTTATTTTAACAAGCTCTGGTACAGTAAAACTGAATATTCAACCAGTACACACTTGGTGATCAAATATAGTTGATATTAGCTTTGGCTCTTTGTTTGAACGTAAGTAAAATGTGGATTTTTATTTTGATCGATAACAGCTTTCTGGAGATCTGCAGTTCTGCTTGATTTAGACAGACTGTGACAGCCAACACAGTAGCCGGCAGACAGTTCTTTAATATGTGAACTTGACTGACCCAATTACCCACCTCCCACCCCCAGTGCAAACAGCATCTCCAGCAAACACTTTCACCATTTTATTTTTACAACATCAATGCACTTATGATAAAGATTTAACTAAAATTAGTTTTTGTAGAACAGATGCATATTAATTTCTTGTACTGCTCTAATTAAACACCTCTGTCTTTGAGTCACCAATGCTGGTAGACACATCCTCAAGTTCAAAGCTGCCATTTTTAAAAGAGGGAAATTGAAATAGAAACACTACACAGCTGTACATAGCTGAAAAAGATACTATGGCTTCACACAAAGTCCATTTGAATATATCATTGCCAAAAATAACAATTCTTTGTTGATATAAAACATTCAGAAAGGCTTCATCCAGGAAGAAATGCTGGTGTAGATCATGTTATGATGATTATGATGTTCAGTCTAGTAATTTGCACTTCCATCTAGAATAAGGCTGCAGTGAGCCCCAGGAGCACCAATATTATGCCCTACGTGGCGGGTCGAGAGAAAATCCTTTCAAACTCCTGCAACCACATCCTGGAGATGGTCAGTATGGGTACATAATTGAGAGCGAAGCAAATGTATTTTGAGGCTTGCTTCTCTTGGCTTGATGGTTTTGAAGGTGAGAAAATTTTCTCCTCAACCCTCTTAGAGGTCCTGGCTGGGTCTGAAAATGAAATTGACAAAGGCAGATTAACAGGAGAAAAGCACACAGATTTATTAAATACAAGTTTTAAGCGACACAGGAGGCTTCATAAGGAAACAAAGAGCCAGAGGAAATAGTTTGCCTGGAGGATTCTAATGCTAGGTTTGAGGAAGAGTGGGCTGCCATGTAGAAATGGAAGTTAAGGAGTACAAGGTGAGTGTAGTAACCTGTTTGTTAGTTTGGCGTTCTTTTGTTTTCAACAATAAGGATGCTTCTTTCCTCCAGTGTAGGGAGAGCTCCTCTTACATGAGGGTTTTATGACCTGTTTCAGTGGAGAAGGGTGAGGGGAAGGGCAAAGTGACTCTTCTGCTTCTGCAGTTTTCTCAAATTCCTTCAGCTTAAAATTCTCAGGGTGCCTGATTTTGGAGTCGTGTGTCCTGAACCCCATCAGTTTGGTTTAATTGAAATATAGACCAGCCAGGTTTCTTTTTGTTTTAGCTGTCGAGATTTATCTTCATTCCATGTTTTCCTTGTTTTCCTGGTCATGGCTCTGATTTTCTATTTCTGTAATAAACTTATTGAATTTACACTGTTGATTGTAGCTTTCATATCTGATTTGGAAGTAGATATATAGACATACACAGATCATTGATTGTGAATTGCATTGACCAAATAAACAAAGCCTTTAATTTTTTTTTACTACCCATTGATTTTCCATTTGCAAGAGAAAAATAATGATACATTTTCTTCAACTGCATTATATGATCTGTGTTTCCTATGAATCCCTATCTTATAACTGCTTTAAAGGTTTATTCAGAATGTCAATTAAGTAGTTATGGGCAAATAATTGATAGATACTAGTAGCAAAGATGTTACAATAGGAATAGTAAATTCAATTTATTAAATTGATACTCTATTTGTTAGCTAATTATTTCTGGATATCATGTACACAAACACTCAGGGAGTATGTTACAGAGACTCTTTTGGAATAGCTTTCAGTTTGATAGAAACCCATCTGTTTGAGTTTATTTAGATATAATCCTATCTGAAACTTTGATTTTTAAGGATTGTTTCTATGGCTATTATTTGATTCTTTAGTTAGACCAGTTTCATGTTAAAATTTAACATTCATTATAAAGTAAAATAGATGTCATTACTATGATTTTCAAAATAAAAAGTTGAACTCTCCTAGATTAGTTAATTTTAAAGTAATTGATATTAAGTGTGAATGGCTTTATTCTGTAATAGCCAAAAATGCGCAGAAGACTCAGTATGCTATAAAGCTTACGAGTGTTCATAAATCCACTCATATAAAATATTATCTTTTTCAAGCCCAGGGGTTTGGAGAATGACAAGGAAGAGTTTAAAGATAGTTCTCTGATCAATAAGAAAACTACCTTTTGGGGGCCCTTTTCAATGAGCATCGCCTTCTGTGGGGTCACACTGTAAGCCCCTGGCAGCCATGTTGGTGGGGTGGGGCAGATTCTGTCCTCTGCCCACAGCAGAAGAGATGGACACTGGGCCTTCCTTACCGGTGATTATAACTGGGGATATCTAAATGTAAGTGCCCTGGGGCAGCCTTATTCAGAAAGAATCTGAGAGAAGAGACCAGGTGATGTACCAGAGAGAAAAGTTTTACAAACTGTGATATTTATATCAATGTTCTATCATTGATGGAATGAACATAAGAAAAACCAATGGTTAGCAATGTAACCTCCACTGAGTTCTTTGATTTAAATCCTGACACTTGGTGAGGTTAGATTGGATTGCTCTTAAGACAGTATTCTATGCGGCTATATTCGAATATTTTTTTTCCGCAAATTTTGTGAAAACATTTATTTTCATTAAAAGAAGTTGTGAGACAAGAGATAGCTTCTAGTCACTAAATTGCTTGATTTTTGATACTGCTATTTAGATTTATTATAGCTAAGAAGAAATTGAGATTCTTATTTTTTCTTCCGATAATGCAAGTAAAAATGGACATCCATTTTTGTTTTTCTATTTATTATCTATAATAGGAGAAATCCTTTTATCTCTCCCACTGAAAATTTTAATTATTTGAAAATGAAGATATTTGAAGGGTCATTATAGAATGACTATAGTAGTTAAGTAGAGGCTTTCTGACACATACAACCCCACCTCCTATGCCTTCAGAGATTGCGCCACTTGCTTCTCTCTTGAACCTTCTTTCCCAAATGCCCCATGTGCTTGGTTCAAACTTCTCTTCTGTTTTTCTATTATTTTTCTTGGCAATTTAATCTTCTCTCATTGCTTCAATGATGATCCAAAATCTGCAACTTCACCTTTACTTCTAAGACTGTAAAAATCTCCAGCATATATATGAGCAAACTTTTCCAAAAGGGAATGTATAATATATTTCCAAACACTGTGTGTATATAATACACATGTGTATATATGTCACTTGATTGTGTATTTCCAAAGCCATCTGAAATTGCCGGTCTCCCACAGCTCTAAAACTGCACTGGCCATCATCCTTCCTAGATCTGTTTTTCTACACTCCTCCTATTTTCAGAATTCATTCATTCATCCCGCATAATCAGAACCTTTGAGTCATCTGTCTCTCAGTTCTTAAGTTCTTCTTCCTTTCCCTGTCTCCCATGGCAAAGCCATCTGCTAGTTCCCAATGAGTTCACTCCTTCTGTGTCTGTCTTTTCTTGACCTTCTTTACCCTCTCTACTCTCCTCTATTGCATTGAGTTGCCAGCCCTTCTTCCTTGACTCAAAATGCTCCCCTCTTCCACCTGATCATCACATCATTTCCAGATTACCCTTTTTCAAGCACAATTGTGATTTTGTTACAGTACCACTAAGAAACTTCAATGGCTTTTTTTTGCATTTAGCCTAAAATGCAAACTTGTCACATTGGCCTTCACCTACACTCAGTCTTTCTTTCCTCTGCCCAGCTGGCATCTCTTTTTTCTGCAGCCATGTACTTGACATGTGAAAAGCATCAACTCCTCCAGCTACATGTGCCCATCTTCTACTCCAAAGGCTATTACACAAACCACCTAGAAAGAGCTTTCTCCAAGCCTCCCGGCTGGAAAGACACTTCCAGTGCTTTGATTGAGGTAACATGTTTTTTTTTTTTCTTTTACCTATTATATTAATTTACCAGAGCTGTCTTAACAAAGTGCCAAAGACAAGACAGGTCAAAGTTATTTCCTCATGGTCCTGGAGGCTGGAAGGACCATAATGAGGTGTTGACAGGACTGGTTTCCTCTGAGGCCTCTCACCTGGGCCTGCAGGTGGCCATCTCTTCCTTGACGTCATGTGGTCTTCTCTCTGTGTGTCTGTGTCCCTTCTTAATGTCCTCTTCTTTTTTTAAAAAAAAATTTTAATGTTTATTTATTTTTAAGAGAAATAGAGACAGCACATGAGCAAGGGAAGAGCAGAGAGAGAGGGAGACACAGAATCCAATGCAGGCTCCAGGCTCTGAGCTGTCAGCACAGAGCCTGACGTGGGCCTTGAACTCATGAGTCATGAGATCATGACCTGAGCTGAAGTCAGATACTTAACCAACTGAGTCAACCAGGTGCCCCATTAATGTCTTCTTCTTTAAAAGACACCAGTCACATTGGGTTAGGGCCCACCCTAATGACCTCATTTTAGCTTAAATACCTCTGCAAAAAGCCTACATCTAAATCCAGTCACATTCTCAGGTCCTAGGCATTGGGGCTTCAACATATGAATTTTGGGGGGACATAGGTCAGCCCCTACCACACCTCTTTTTATCATGTCTCACTTTAGACATTGCATTCTAGCCTTTGTGTGTGTGTGCATCATAAACTTCTTAACTTATTTTTAATATGAGGTAGAAGGGTCTACATTTTCTCCATGACCTTTTATTCTTTGAAGGCAGAAGACAATTCACAGAACTTTATTAAAGTTAATCCATTTCATTCAATACTTTGCCAAATTGTTGCTGCCACCATTAATATTATTGTCATTACTATCTTTTTGGGGAAGACCATGCTTTTAAAAAAAACCTGGCTTGGATTTCAATGACGTTTAACTCTATAGTTACAACTTTTTTTTCCCTTACCAAAAGGCAACCCCTTAATCACAAGAGAAACAGAAATGACAGATTTAGTTGTAGAAATTGTTCCCCACCAGAAACAATTCATAGTCCATAATCTTTCATGTTTGCTTAAAACAGATAATATGCCCTACAGCACCATAGAAGGAAAATAAGGTCTAGCCCCTAGAGAACAGGATGGCGGTCCTCCAAGAAAGGAACCCTTATGGCTCCTTGGTGACAGAGTCATTCTGCCAAGGTCTGGGGACAGAGTCACTGGCCCTCCTGCCCTGGCCAGTCAGCAGTAAAGGGGTCTAATCAGGTGAATGTGAGAAGTGGTCACTAGCTTCCAGTTAGAATCTGTAGCTCAGGAATGTCTGTGTTGGGATAAGCTGGAGCTGGAGAGTGATGGTTCAGAATTTGGAGAAAGTGGCTGAGTAAAAACAGGTACGAAAAAGATACAGTTTTCCTACCAGGGACCCATAACAAGGTAGCACTACCAGTCAAGGGAAGTCCTGTGCTTTGCTTTGAAATGAGAATACACAGAGTGAATTCTGCAGTTTTCATATTGGAATGATACAGAACAAGTGGAAGGTTAAATCAGAGTTTCCATCTTTTGTTCAGAAAACACTGCCAGAACACCTGTGGCAAGGTAATGGGACAGGTGCTGCAACAACAAAAAAAATAAAGCTGTCTAAGATGTGATGCTGACCAGAAGGAGAAATCTAGTAGTGACCTTCAGACCCCTGCACTCCACAGAGTGGTGTGTCCAAGGGCCTGTGGAGGGGAGGATGGCTCTGGCTGGCAGAAGCAGGGAGGACGTTTCCCAGTCCTCTCCTCTCGGTACTCAGTGTGTCCTTTGTACCTCCATGTTACCATTCCAGACCCTTGCTTATCTTCCTTTTCTATCTTGGTGGTATGAGAAATAGAAGTTTGGGAGGATTATGTCCTGCCTCACTGGTGCCGACTGTGTGTGTGGTATTGATGTCTTATGGAAGTGTCACTCTGTCTTGGTTCAAAAGGTGGAAAAAATTGGGGGGAAAGGCAAGCTAAGATGGGGTGGTAAGAGTAAGATGTTTAAGTCAGAAGGTGGGAGCAAAGTTATACCAACAAGCAATTTTAGTTCACAGCTTAAACCAGATGGTAGAAAGAGCACCAATATTGCCAAGGACCTCAAGAATGTAGCTGGAAGCCCTCTGCCAAAAAGGTTAGTCTGCAGAATTGGGAAGTTAAATCCTTTCCTATTATCTAGTCAAGCTCAACCGGAACATATGAAAGAATAATGAATAACTAGAGGGTCTTAAATTTCTGGAGAGTAGAAAGATCGAGTAAATTCAGCACTACCCCCTGATCCCAACCCATGGAGTGGAATGTCAAACGTGTAGGAAAAGCTTTTCTTTAAGCTTCTTTCGATGTTTTGGTCTATGAGCAATGAAGATGAAGAGATGGAGAGGAAAGTTTGCAGGAACGAGAGTCATTGAGCCCAAGCATCCATGATGCCTTTAGACTTCCATAAAACCATGGCATTCAAGGACTGTCCCATGTGAATCAGCTAGGCAAGCCAATACCTGTTGTTCAGAAGGGTGTGATAATGGTGGTCCACCAAGTACTGAGTAAAGGGGCCCAGGGGCCCCAGGCTATGACAAGGGATACTCTGACGCTAGAAGAAAACCCACGCGTAATACCCAAAGGAGTATGCCCCACTGCAAATACGCCTTACTGCCTGCCATTGTCACAGCACATTGTCGAAAACACTCTATGACATATTTTCATGTGAACCCCATAAACACTCAATACAGTACCTTGCGCATAGGATCTATGTAATACCTTTTATAAGATGATTAAAAAATTAGAATTTTTTTCAAAGTACATTTGACATGTGAATAATAAGGACTACTTTCAGACAAATAGATTTGGATAGGTGTCGATTGTTTGGCTAATCCTTGCAAATACAGCTACTAAGAAATATGAAGAATTTTAGCCAGGATTTCACACATTGTTATTAATTATACTAACTAACTAACTAACTAGCTTCTGGATATTCTGCTAATGGGGCAGGAAGGAGTTTCCTAAAAGAAGCTCTTCCATTAGTACATTAAAAACTCAATAAGAAGATTCCACATTTCCTGAGCCCTGCTTACATGCCAGACACTGTTGAGAGCAGCTTTCAATGATTAACTCCTTTAATAATCCCAACAACTCTGTGAGGTAGAAAAATTACCCCAATTTTAAACATGATGATACTGAGGAATAAAGAGCTGAAGTAATGTGCCCAAGGTCACATCAATGCCATTAAGTAGCAGAGCCAGGCTTTGAACCTGTGGAAATCTGTAATCTGACTCCAGGTTTTGAGATCTTGTATTATTTCTACTGCTTGTCAACTTCGTCTTTGTATGATAAATTCTAAGTTTTCCTAAATCATTACAAAATACGGTTCAAACATCTCTGACAGAGAAACCTTAACTCCCAAGGGTACAGTGGAGTTCCAGGTCCTTCTTAGGACTTTGGAAATATGAATACAACATTTTTCTTTAATTCATTAGGATAGACAAGCACATTAAGCAATTCAGGCCTCAGTGTAGATTCTTTGGTCTCAATTCTCTGGCTAACATTTCACAATGATCATTGCCAAATGTCAGACTCAAAATGTTACCGAACAGGCACAGATTATAAAAAGACTCACTTTTGTCTCACGGCCAATCTTTCTAGTATGGAAACTCAACTCTGGCATATAATTACAAATTGATACATTATTACGGTGGATGGAAGATTCCTGGTGACTACTGAAATATTTGATAAACACAGATCGGTGACTAAAATGACACAGATTATTAAAGATGGGCTAGTGGAATACCCTTTAAGATCAACATATATAGATCTTTTGAGATATTGATCCACTTTGCCCTTGTAAAATTTGGGGAAAAATCTACAGAATTAAGAGATATAAAATGGTGCATAATATTTCACCCAACTTTTGCAGATGTATATATTAGGAAAATTATCCAAGTCAAAGTAGTAACACACACACAGAAATTTCAGTCTCCTGTCACTGAGTGGTCCTAGACAAGCTGACTTGTCATCAACTTCCTGATTCTCTCTTCCTCGTTCTCTCTCTCTCTCTTTTTTTTTTGGAATATAACACAATTTATTTTTTTAACATATGCAATTATTTTCCATCATTTACAATACAGCAGTTACAATGACATTCCAAACAGAAAAGCAAAGTAAAAAATCAAAACACCAACTTCTGTTTCATGTAATTAGACTTATACAGAAATTAGAAGGTTAAGTAATAACTAGTTAACCACCTAATTTCACAGCTATCTGAAGTGGCAATCGTTATATAGCAGCTTATCTATGATACATTCAAGATACATGATACAATTTATTACTTGCCCATAAGTTACAACACAGCCTGCTTAATACCTTTCCTTAAATTCCACCTCTATACTACAATATGCTTGAGGTCCATGCAAAAAAGTAGCTACCTTTTATGTAGGAAATGGATGATTAAGTCTTTGGTGTTGTAAAAGCAACTTCATTTAAACATAACCACCCCCACCACCAAAAAAAGAAGAGAAAAAAAAAAAAGTAAAGCAAA
>NC_043701.1:44467501-44516846 GCF_006229205.1 Suricata suricatta | reverse complement strand
TATGGTATCTGTCCTTCTCTGCCTGACTTATTTCGCTTAGCATGACATCCTCAAGGTCCATCCACTTTCCTATAAATGGCCAGATTTCATTCTTTCTCATTGCCATGTAGTACTCCTTTGTGTATATATACCACATCTTCTTGATCCACTCCTCAGGTGATGGACATTTAGGCTTTTTCCATGTTTTGGCTATTGTTGGCATTGCTGCTATGAACATTGGGGTACATGTGCTCCTATGCATCAGCATTTCTGTATCTCTTGGGTAAATCCCTAGCAGTGCTATTGCTGGGTCATAGGGGAGTTCTATGGATAGTTTTTTGAGGAACCTCCAGACTGTTTTCCAGAGTGGCTGCACCAGTTTACATTGCCACCAACAGTGTAGGAGGGTGCCCATCTCTCCACACCCTCGCCCACTCACAATTGCACGAAAAACTATCAAATACCTAGGAGTAAACCTAACCAAGGATGTAAAGGCCTATATGATGAAAACTATAGAAAACTTATGAAAGAGATTGAAGAAGACACCAAGAAATGGAAAAACATTCCCTGTTCATGGATTGGAAGAATAAACATTGTGAAAATGTCATTACTACCCAAAGCAATCTACACATTCAATGCATCGCCATCAAAATTGCACCAGCATTCTTCTCAAAGCTAGAACAAACTATCCTCAAATTTGTATGGAACCACAAAAGACCCCAAATAGCCTCGTTATCTCTTTATCGTCTCACTCTTCCTTCTCTGCTTCCCTCTGTGCTGGTTTTTATCAGGAAAGATCTCACACCTCATAGCAGCAAAGATCCACCGTCACTATTCATCATTTTAGAAGCAGAAAGAACCTCTTTCCTCTGACATGCATAGCCCCTCTCTTCAGGACTCTGGACAGACCCACCCCAGGAAGAGGACAGGAGGGTGAGACTGGGGCCTCCCCGGATGACAGTCGCGTAGCAGGTGGGGAGAAAGTGCAGATCCAAAGAAAGAGAAGCGCAGGTGAAGCACAAGAGTAACAGATGCCTCCTGCAACTGCTCAACTATTTACAAACAAAATCTATTTAACCTCCTTCTTGGGAATAGTCACCATTTTTTAAAACTCAAAATACGTCAAAGTAGAAAAGATAATCCCTTTAAAAGATAGGAAGCCCATAATTAATACAATACAACGAAATAAACATGGGGAGTGTAGATGGCATTTTGTGACCAAAGTAGATGTTGCAATAGAATAAGGATATTAAGTGTGGGATCTGGTCTGGCCTCCCAAAGATGAGTTTTTGAAGAGTAGTAGTGGTCGCCAGGTACATCAGAATGCTTGAAAGCTTGAGGGTAAAACATAGCAATCTGGACATGTTTTCTGGCTCCAAATCTTGCTCCTGCTGCTCGCTTACTGGAAACGTTCATTTCTTTCTTTTTTATTGAGCAGGGATTTAAATTCTTTGGGTTTTGCTTTGTTCACCTGTCAAATGAGGAGAATTATACCTTTCTTGGGTGATTGATGCAAAGATTAAGGAGACGATGCCCCTGAAACACAATCATATAGTAGATCCTCAATAAATGTCAGTTTTCCAGTGCAATGTATATACTTAGCACAGTCAGGTTTGGTTCCCTGTTGCCTTTATTAGCCACTCGCAGTCCCCCACCTGCCCCACGCCAGAGTGTACAGTACAGGCACAAATGGAAACAAAGGTAGTTTGTTCAGGTAGTATGGAATCCGAGCAGAATTCATAATAAATTATGCTCACTGTATTTCTGGTAATGAAAAAGACAAGCGTGTAAAAAAATTAATTACATCTTGTTATATGTCAGAAATCCAGTAGAAAGGAAAGACAGAGCTGGACACCCACTGAGTCACAATCATGGTATGGCAAGCATTTTGATAAGAGAGAATATTATACGTCACATTGTCACCACTGTTCTGTCAGTCATTGGTGACTGTGGCCATATGAGGCCCCGAATCATGCACAGCTGCTCAGCACAGCATCCAAACCAAAGAACATAGCAAGATTTTGGGTTTGACCCATTATTTTAAAAATTCAAATAATATCTTTCTTTTATAGTGGACAAATGGGTTGAATTCTTTATTGTGCAGCTTTGGATTTTGTGTTCAAATTTTAAAGGTGACACAACATGTCATCTCTTACTTATACTCTTATTTCTCAAAAATAGGTTACCAGTAGGCTGAAAAATGTTTTTGGATATAGCTGGAAAATCTTCCCTTCTGCTTGCAAAATGGCAAGCCTCTTCTGTAAGCCTATGGAAATAGTATTTAAGGGAAAGTTCAATAGTGTTAGTTTTATGTAGCTGTCACTCCTTTGGGACCACAACTGAGTTTAAATGACAGGTATGGGAGTTCCATCAGAAGAAATCTCTGGAAGTTTGACGAAAAAACAGAAAAAAAAAACCCTGAATTAATTTACATAGCCTAACACACGATCATAACTTTGGGAGGGATGTGACTTATTGTTAGTAAAATTTAGAAAAATCCACACATATTGTTTTAACTGAAGTATACTTTCATGAAATGTACACGGTCGTGTGGTTAAATGTTTATGGGAACTTCTCAGTTTTTGCTATTCGGTCTGCTTTCAAAATATTCAAATATATTTGGCTTTTGTAACTTCGCTAATTAAGCCTTCTAAAACAGATGGAATTACAGAAATCACAGGGTTTAAAATATCATTTTAATTGGTTTACGATCTATGTGACACATAGTGCCATTCATACTGTACAAAATATATACAATGGCTCGAGAGAGGTAGCATACCAATTAATTTTTCTTTAACTCTCAATTAAATCATGTTGTCTTCCTTATTTAATCCCCTTTCCATTAGCCTGGCTCCAAGCTAATCTGATCAACCCTAAGTGAAGATACCTGAATATATATATAGCTTCTAACCAGAAACTATTGGTGAGTTCTTTTAGGATAACTAAGGGGCAGGGGAGAGAAAGAATCTGAATATATCTTCTTTCAGAAGAAAATAAATGACCTTAAGAGAGACTTTTAAACATGCATATGAAAGTGCCCTGAGTGATGCATAGATTAATCTCTCTTATTTTAATGTGATTGTCTCACATATGCGGGCAACCATATTCCTCTGATTTTCTGGAATTCTTGATTTCAAATGTTCTATTTTACTGTCTCACTAAGAATGCTTACTTTTATCAGACCACATGTTCAGATTTTCGAGTTGAGATGAGAAGTAATAATTTTTGTAATGTAGATTTTTAGAAGATTTCTATAGGCTGCTTCATGTGTGTCGATGTGCCTTAAGATCAAGAATCTGGTTGAATAAAGCTCATTCTGATCTGCAAAGATTCTAATTTTGAGGCCCACAAAGGAAGGTCTCAATTAAAGAAACCTGCTGTACCCAGCAAAATAACAGGCAGTTTTGAAAATCACCCCACTACAAATTTTTGGCTACCGTTGGCTAACAAAATTAGACTCAACTGTTTCTTTCAAATATCGCAATTTGCCATTTAGATGTGATTTTAAACACACTATTCCCCCTGGTTGCCATGGTTACAGGTTTGGGCCCTCATGGGTGACAGAAAAGTATCATAGTTCTGGTTCCTGTTTGAACACACACGTTTGCGTGGCCGCTCCTGGCAGCGGGAGGACGGAGGTGCCTGGAATCTCGGTGCCCCCACAGCAAGGGGCCCCGTGTATCACGTAACACCCAGAGCCGCGGAAATCGCCCACAGCAGTGACAGATTACCTCTTACAGCCACCACGGAGGACGATTCAGATTCTGGCTTCAATGATCCCAGATAGAGCCCGTCTCCTCCCCACCAATGTGACACTTCACAGACATTTTATATATCAAGGAAATATTTAACTGGAGCGTGCTTCTGAGAAATGCTATGGAGCTGGCCCTAGGCGTCTTCCAACGTTGCAGGGGTCAATTAAAAGAACCAATCAGCTGTTTTTAAAACTTTAAAATATTTTTTTTAAAAAGTGGGGGGAAAAGAAAGTGGACAAAAAGTAATGCTAAATAGCATGGAGCATGACTAATGGCGCTAGCATGTTAAAATCATTGGGAAAATGTCCTTGGAAGACAAATGAATTTTCAGCAGAATAATTAACTTAATTAACAAATTTGCATGCATATTCATCAGGCTATTGAAGTCTTTCCAGCCCAGCTTGATGAGCGTTGGTGTAATAATTGTCTCATTTACATTCTGCAATCTACTACAATTTAGGGCATGCAAAAAAAGCCGACCTCTTCCCTTTGACTTTCTTTAGGACCCACACACTCCTAATAACAAGGCCATCACCCACTCAGTGGCCTTAAGTTCCGGCCTTTGGAGAGAACCCCCAGAGAGAGTTGATGGTGGTTTCCCCATCCCCCCAGCCTTCCTCTTCTTTCTTCTTTTATTTTTTTCCTTTTGGCCCAGGTTCTCTGTTTTTGCCTCTGCTTGCTCTCCTGGGTAAATCTTGGCACCAGTTCTGACTTCAAATCTCCTGGGTCGCCAGACTGCATCATGTAAAAATTGCCATTTCCCTCTATCTCTGCAGGGCAATCTTTAAAGGCAGTAAGGTGTGACGCTTCAGACTGGCAGCTTGGCAAGACGGAGCCCATGGATACCAGCACACGGGAATCTGGACCGTTCGCTCTGACAGCAGTCAGCACTGGGAACAAAAGGAATGGAGGAAAAAAAGCGCAAATGTATTTTTACATATTGTAGGCATATGGCCACAAGACCAGCAGAAATATATTTAATTACCAATTGCTCGCATTGAGGAGAAAAACACTGGGAAGGAAAAAAAGACTATGTACACAGCAATATTATTCTACTTTAACTTTTCACCTCCCTTTTGTTTTAAATTGAAGATAAAAGGGATGTGGATTAGAATCGCAGAGGTTTGTCTACTGGCATCCTATGAAAGGTGATATGGGGTTTTCATGTGCCTTCCTCAATAGCGTAACATTATATAAGGAAATGTAAGTTTTCTTTTGATGATTTTAATTATAAAATAATTTTACTAAGGGATTTTTTTGGAGGTGGAATGCCTGGGGGAGCCTAATTCGAAATATAACAATTAGATGATTTCACTATTCTATTGAAAGTACACTTCCGATATGACACATTGACATATTAACAATGAACAAACAATCCTTGAAAAATTATAATCCTGTTCTTTCCTATGAAATCAGAACAGTGCAACCCACACTTATTGCCTCCTTCCTGTCTGTCAGGCACTGTGCTAGCCAATGGAGGGATGGGGATAAATCATCTGTACTCAAGAAGCTCATAGTCTAAGATGGGAGATAAGGACACATATGTATAGTTATAATATTAAGTTATAAATATATTAAAATCATTAATAATATTAGAACTATAATTATAATACACATAATTAAATATCTGTTAGATAATGGGGTAGGTATATTGATCCAGGAGCCACAGAAGACTGACTCTTAGGAATCAGTCACTGAGGAGGCCCAGGGAGGTGACTGCCTCTTGGAGGAATTAATGAAAAGGAGTCCTTCATCCGAGCAAAGGTATAGGTTGCACAGTATCCCCCTACCCTGTTGATTCTGTTCCATCAGTCATACATTTGGTGAAAAACTCTATCTGATCATTGGGTTAGAGCATCCTGCTCCCTAATCTCCAGCCTCTGAGGAGGGTGAGATTGGGCAGACACCTACCACACAGACCTTTGGTTCATCTAGTCACTGGCAGGCTGGTGGCTGTGGCTGGAGCTCAGAGCCACGTCCAGTGAGAGTCTGTGTGCAGTGGACCCAGGCCTGCTCTGAGAAGTGTTGGAGAGTGACAACTCTAGCAGTAGCAGTGGCATCAGCCCCAGTATTGGGATAGTGTTGGGGGACTTGGCTGCATGACCCAGGTAGTGGCCACAGACTCTAGTCAGGAAGGGAAATCCTAAAGACCAGGGCAGACAAATATGTCCCAACAAATGAGTGACCTGGCATTGGGTTTCCCAGCTCTGATGGATGATACCTGTCAGCTGTGCCCAGCAGGGTTGACACTTCTGAGAATTGTGTGAATCTCTTTTTTTCCTGGTCTCTGAAGGGCTCATTGGAAAGATGGATATAGAGATGGCCCCACCCCTGGGGATGGTGTACTTGCAGTAACCATCAGAAGCTAGTCCTACCTTCACCCAAGCAGTTTGGTTTATTTTGGGGTTTGGCCTTGGAGAGGCTAACACTTAAGAAAAGGCCAAGGTCCCTGCAGGGCTCAAATGGATCCAACTTCTTACACATGAGTTATTAGTAAGATCAAGTGACACTAAATGGCAGAGTCTAGGTTTTTCAAAAGCCAAACTCTAGGTTCTTTCAAAAAATTTTTTTAATGTTTATTTTTTTTTAGAGAGACAGTGTGCATGTGAATGCACGAGCAGGGGAGGGGCAAAGAGTGGGACAGAGGAGCCCAAGAGCTCGAACTCACGAACAGTAGAGATCCTGACCTGAGCCGAAATTGGACGCTCAGCTGACCCAGCCATCCAGGTGCCCCCAAACTCTATGTTTTTAATCTCTTTGCTCCACTGTCTATATTGAAATTATTATTTAAGAGGCAAAATGCTGGTCACAAACACATAGGGACCCAGACTGCAGATTTGTCTGCTTTATTGGCCGTGTGGAGTATGAGGCTTCAGCTCTTCATCCAGTAGAAAAAAACTAATTCAAACAATTCGGTAGTAGAGGGAGCTAGGTCTCCAACCTCCACAATACAGATTTTGTCTGTCCTGTAATAACATATTTCAGAGTGTTCCCATTGCCTAAATGAGTCTACACTAGTGTTTTTCTTCTTCTTTTTGTAATTTGGTTGAAGCATGCAAGTTTGGTTGATTTCATGAACCTTAAAGTGAAGTTATCACATTCTGTAGACATTTTGTAGGTGACTTTTAAAAGTTTTCAGAGTAAAAGTAAGAATGATACTGTAACAAGTCTAGAACAATGCCTTGGTAAATAAGACACCTACTTTTAAATTCAGGAAATTCGTGGCACCAAATAGATGTGTATTTATATTCTATCTCCCAGAAACATATGGAATGTCTTAAAAGACAAGTAATTCTTTAAAATTAAGATTCAAGGAGATTAAAAAAAAAAAGAAGGAAGGTAAATGTGTATGAAATTGGTTTCTGGGCTTCCTAGAAGCGAAAGCAAAAAGAGAACTATGGAAAATTGCATAATTTTTCTTTAGCAGAAAGGAGGAAACATATTAGGTCCTCAGGAAGAAAAAGTAGTCACTAAGACACAAGCTCTAAAAGTAATTTAACGTAGACGACCTTTGAAAGAAAGAACAACTTAAGGCCATTGTAATGAGGTGGATTGTAGTACAATTCAAGAACTGTAATGAAATATACTCTTTAAAACTAGAATGAGGGGAAGATTCCTACCAAGGCAAAAGTCTCAGGGCCACTAGGCCCTGATGCACAGATCTCAGTCCACAAGCAGCACTATTTGGTTATGTATTCACAAGGCAAACATTTGTTGATTACCTGATCCATGCCATTCATGTTTCCAGGGCTGGAATTGAGTGATAAAAAAGAAAAAAAAATTCCATGTTCCCAGTCCAAATTAAAATGACTCCAGCATATTAATATAAAATTTTATAGTTTTAATTGTTACAATGATGTGTGATGAATGAATTATGGGTTAATCAACTTACATGATGCTTTATGATTTACAAAAATGTTTTCATACATCATTACAACCCAAGTATCCTTATGGAGGCATTGGGACATGCCAGGTATAAGCTAACATTCAGATTTGGACGGATATTCCTGGTCATCGAGTCTTGATATGTCATGAAAGTGATGTTTGTGGTTATATTTTTCCATTAGAAAGGATGTGCTTGAGAGCCCGTTGCAGAACCTCGCAAGAAAATCAGCTAGTTAATGCCACAAGGCACCTGAACAAACCTGGGTATGTTTAGGAGTTGAACATTACACTTAGTGACCCTTGGTTTAAGGAACATCTTAATTTTTTTCACATCCCATGGAATGTTGTGGGACTTTTGGCAAAATGTGAGATCCTTGTGCTAGGCACAGCGAGGAGCTATGAATAACTGTTAGATGATAACCACTCGTCCCTGTCTCAGGGCAATGATGGCGAGTCATATGGTCCACTTAGGCTCTCGAGCCCTTTATTCTCCTTCCTCAGCATGCCTATTGTGCACAATGGGTGAAGGATTCTGCTTCTTTTCCAGTTAATTAACCCACATGCTAATGATACTG
This sequence comes from Suricata suricatta, assembly GCF_006229205.1. NCBI lineage: Eukaryota > Metazoa > Chordata > Mammalia > Carnivora > Herpestidae > Suricata > Suricata suricatta. The sequence continues at coordinate 44,508,652 of NC_043701.1, read as the reverse complement.
TTCCGTCCTTGGTTAATTCAGAGCAACCTCCAGCTGTCTGCCTCCTGTCTGTTCAGAAGCTTTTGGTGATGAAGGTAGAACCCATGAGAAGTAAACTGCTGCTTATATTCACCAGCCCTGGCAGGCAATATGCAGGTAGGGTGATCATCTCATCCCAGTTGGCCCGGAACGTTTTTGGTTTTAACGCTGGAAGTCCCAAGTCCTTGTAACCCTGTAAGTCATATATGCAAATAGGACCAGGATTGGTCACTGCCAGTGCCAGAAACCAACTGTATAATCAGTAAGTAACAAATGAACAGCTTCATCACTGGGTAGAATACAAGGGGGTAGGTAACATTTGGTGTCTTGGTTTGGATTCCCCTGGAAGAAGGCCCTGAGTCAAAGCTTCCAAGTGCAAGTAGTTTATTGGGAGGTGATCCTGGGAAATAGTGGTAGGAGAGTGGAGACATGAGCAGAAAAGCAAGTGGCCACTGTGGGCACCCTGAACCTAATCTTACTAGATTAAACTGGGAAGCGGTGTAGAATGCATATGACAAGAAGGGTTGGAATAAACACAGTAATTAGTTGAAGTCTGTTCCTAGTAGCACGGAATGAGGTTGCTAATTTGGTCTGCTGAGCCTGTGGCCAGAGTGGACCTCAGCAGTCAGAGAAAGTTCTCTGGCAAAGAGATGCAGGTAGGAGGAAACTGGGTCATTGTACCCTAAAATGGTAAGGGCCAAAGGTCTATGGGGAGGCCACTGACCTATGGGGATGGGGGAACTGACAGTGGGTATGCATTGCTATCCAGGTCAGTGTCTTCCACAGCACTGACCAGCTAACTCTTCCCTGTGGGGACCCAGGCTCAGAGGTGGATGCTTGTTTGGTAATGGGGAAAAAGGGATGTTCTGGATATGGGAGGAAATTAAGAGTGTGGGTGTACATGCTAAAGCAGATGACTTTGATGCCTCTGAATAATGATACGTGTTCTATTTGTTAGCCGCACAGATTTAATTCACCCTCTTCAAGTTCTCCTTCCTAATAGGCATAGAAGAGTAGAATTGGGTAAGACTGGGGTCAGGAGGCATAGAAATTCACTATAACTGGGCTCATGGGCAGGTTGCTTAATTTCTCTGACTCTAAAATGAGGATAATATTTATTATTAACAGTAATTTATCATTGTTATTATTATCATTACTCCACAAAAAATAATAGGTGAAACTTTTTTTCTCCACTCATCCTTGCACCTCAAATATATAGCTATAAAAGATTAAAGTTTGTCATATTAAAAAATACAATGTGGGGGTGCCTGGGTGACTCAGTCGGTTAACTGTCTGACTTTGGCTCAAGTCATGATCTTGCAGTTCGTGGATTCGAGCCCCGCATTGGGCTCTGTGCTGACAGCTCAGAGGCTGGAGCCTGCTTCAGATTCTGTGTCTCTCTCCACCCCTTCCCCACTCACGACTTGTCTCTCTCTTTCTCAAAAATAAATAAACACCCCAAAAATTAAAAAAAAGAACAAAAGCTTGGTAAAAGAGAGAGGAGAGAACTTAAGAAAGTCCATTGTAATTGAGCTAAAACTTTAGCAATGAGCTTCTTGGAAATAAAGAAAAGCAAAATATAATAATCACATCTTATTCTAATAAAATAAAATAAAAAGCTAAATTTTATAAGGTAAGGTAAGATAATATGTTTTTGGTTTGCTTCTAACATGAATTATTACATGGTTCCGTCTATAAGAGACATGGAAACACAGTAGAAATTTTGTAGTAGACAATGGTCCTCTGTCTCCTGACTGCAAATTAAAAGCTCTGAATGTACTGTTGTGTTGAAGGTTTCTGGGAGGCTTTCCTATAGAGAGCTGCGAGAAGGCAGCCAACGCATCTATGGTTTAATAAAATGAATAAATGCAGCAAGAGCACATAAAGGAACTAGAGAAATTGCTTGGTTTATTCTCTAATCCTTTTCAAACATGAGCTGGCCTTGTGTGCCTGGATCTGGCATCAGCTCGCTCACTGGCTTCCTTGACGCCGAGCTTGCCCACCTTGGGTCTGTTCTCTATCCTGCAGCCAGTGATTTAGAAAACACAACTTTCATTGTGTCACTCTTTGGCTTCAAGCTCTTTCTACAGTTCTCTCCTGAATTCTTTCAGTTTCTCAAACATGCCATGTATTTTCCCCTTCTCACATTCTTCTTTGTCTGCTGGGAACTACCATTTCCCGCCGCTCCTCCCCAGATTGCCAAGTTAGCGCTTACCATCTAGAAGTCCATTGCTAGTGCCAGAAAAACTACCTTGACAAGTCTAGCCTCCTTACCTGAGTTCGTTTCCGCTCCTCAGTGTTCCTTAGACCCTCTACTCCACAGTATTGTTGTTTTGTGTTCACTGTCTGTATCTCCCACCCTCAGAGCTTCAGTGAGCCTTTACCAATAGCAGAGTCCTGGCACACAGTAGGGACTTCACACATATCTGATAAACAAATGAATGAAAGACTTGGTAGGAGCCGGCTTTCCAACAAATAATCAATGTCATGTTAATAATCAGTAGACATTTTCCCAATGTGTTTTATGAAACACTCTTCTGAGAAATATTAGTAAGTGTATAGACTAAAGATAGTTATGGTTAAGAAAGTGGGAAATGCTGTATGTTCTTTCTCTCACTATTTTTGTTAGATTATTAATGGCTCTGCTATGGTTTTCTATTAGTAAACTTAGATGCTATATGTTTTTCATATTTTGTGTGTGTGTGTGTGTGTGTGTGTGTGTGTGTGTTTGCACATGCATGTGTCCATCGTACCTGTTGGAACTAATTCCGTGCAACACCACAAGTTGTACATAGACTTGTACTTGAAATTAGGAAATGAAAGAAGGATGTATTTATCTTCGATATTATTTACATTGTTCTACAAAGCATGAGCCAGTGCAGTAAGACCAAAAAGGGAAAAAAGAAAAGTAAAAGATGCAGCAGCACGAAAATGAAAAGAAAAAAGAAGATATTCTAGATTACAGGAGTCAGTTCTGACAATACAAGAACATCAACAGGGAAAACCTATTAAAATAACAAGAAACATCAATCAATTTTGAAAAATATTATGGGAAAAGGAAATTTAGAAATAAACTTCCCCCAAAATATATTTCAATTAAATAACCAAAATAAAAGAAGTGAATGTACAGAAGTTCCATAAATTCAGAGAGCTGCTATATTTCTGAATGAGGTCATTCAATATTGTAAAACATATCAAGATATTGATTAAACACAGTGCTATTTAAAACCCCAATCTGGAACTTGATACAGAATTTCAAGTTCAGCTGGAAGATAAATGGGTAAAAGTAGCAAAGAAACAGTAATAGAGAAAAGCAATTACGGGAAACCAGCTATATATCTATATCTATATCTATATCTATATATGTATATATATGTATATGTATATATATGTAATGTTTATTTTTTAGAGAGAGAGAGAAAGCAAGCATGAGCTGGGGAGGGAAGAGAGAGTGGGAGACAAAGAATCCAAAGCAGGCTCTGCAGTGTCAGCACATGCTGTCAGAGACCCATGTGGTGCTTGAACTCACAAACCTTGAGATCATGACCTGAGCCAAAGTCTGACACTCAACCAACCGAGCAACCCAGGAGTCCCAAAATTTTAAATATATTAAAACTGTACGTCTTAAAACCTTATTATGCCTTGCAAGAATAATCCAAGAGAGACTAGAATATTACAAGACTTTTTACATCTAAAGACTTAATGTGAAATAAAGGTAGAAACACACATAAATGTAAGAACGGGCGTTGCTGCTGCAGAAATTGGTTGATAATTTCTCAGTTAAATGTAGTTTCTTATTTCATGCTACAAACAATTTCCAGACAGAGCAAAGGTTTACATGTAAAAGGAGTAAAACCTAGGAGAACTAGGAGAAATGTAGATATCGTATTGCTTTAAAATTAATAGCTGTCCTTTTTTAGAGTTTTTAGGGTTTTGGGTCACAGAAGAAAGTGCACGGTTCTCCTACACCCCTGTCGTCTTGCCCCTCACACACCCTCCTGTTTATTAATATCTCTTGCATTGGTGTGGTGCATTTGTCATCTTGATGAACCAGCACTGATACATCATTATTAACTCAAGTCCGTAGTTTATATTAGGGATCCCTCTTTGTGTTGTGTAGGTCTTAGGGTTTTGACAGATGGGTAAGGTCATGTGTCTACCAATAAAGGTTGTTCCACAAAATACCTCCTTGCTCTACCCATCCCTCCCTCCTTCCTTCCACTCCCCTGAGCCCTTAGAACCCATTAATCTTTTGGCTTACCTGTATGTTTTGCCTTTTCCAGAGTGTTATACAGTGGGAATGTTCTAATATGCTGCCATGACACACTGGCTCTTCTCATGTAGCAACGTTCATTTAAAGTTCTCCCATGTCCTTTCATGATTTAATAGCTCATCTCTTTGTATTACAGAATAGTATTCCATTGTATGGATGTACCATAGTTATTTACCTGCTCACCTGTCAGAGGACTAAATACATTTTAGAAAGTTTGGTAATATTCATTTAAGAAAACATTTATTGAGAGCCTACCATGGGCCAAGCCCTCTTCTAGAATTCTGGGGTCTATCAATGAGCAAAACATATAATAATCTTAGCTCTTGAGGAGATTACATAAAAGTAGGAGGAAACAGAGACACAGAAAATGAAGAATAAAAGCAACAAATAAACTTTAAAGTATAAAAGAAGATGGGAATTGCTGTGGCGAAGTAAAAGGCAGAGCTGGGCACAGGGAATAGGGGGTGTGGGGGCCAGTGAGGTTAGGCTACAGATGGTCATTCTGGATAGGCTGGCCCCTGCTGCACGAGAAGGTGATGTTTTCACCCAGATTTGGCGGAGAACAAAGAGATGGCGTATAAGTGTAAAATTTTTAAATTTACTACCAATAAAAAAGGCAAATTCACACAATATTATAATATCCCACTTATTAACTTAGCATAAACTGGGGTGCCTGGGTGGCTCAGTCCGTTAAGCATCCAACTTCAGCTCAGGTCATGATCTCATGGTTTGTGAGTGTGAGACCCGCGTCGGACTCTGTGCTGACAGCTAAGAGTCTGGAGCCTGCTTTGGATTCTATGTCTCCCTCTTTCTCTGCTCCTCCCCCACTTTCTCTCTCTGTCACTCGCTCGCTCTCAAAAATAAGTAAACATTAAAAAAATTTTTTAATTAAAAAATTAATTAGCATAAACTTAATCTTGAAAATGTAAGTTTTGGGATGATACATGGAGATTTCACATGGTAGGAGAAAGTATTAACTTCTATAATTGTTCTTGAAGGTAATGGGATACAGAATAAGGAGCCTTAGCAATGTTTAAACAGTCTGTCATTCCACATCTATAAAGGCGTGGCTGCAAAAGTGATCAGGAATGCTAACAAAGTTTGTGTAAAACTAACTGTAGTTATAAAATTTGAAAATAGCACATATTTTCTGTAATGGGAACACATGAGAAATTATTATGGTACATTTAATTAATGTAAGGCTATGTCACCTTTAGAAATGATGAAATCATTTTTGAAGAATATTTAATGATTTGGGAAAGTGCTTATGCACAAAAATGTTCCAAAAGAAATCTGCCAAATGTTAACAGTAGTTATGAACCTCGGGTGGTGGGATTTTGGATGCTTCTTTTTGATGTGAATGTATAATACATTATAAAATTCATGCATAATACATATGTATTATAAAACATATTATTAAAAATGAAAATTACAGAAAAGTAAGAAGAAAACAAAAGTGGCTTTGGCTTATTTCTCCTAATTTTGTCCCTTTTTTGACTTTCTTCTTCCTGATCAATTATTACTTTTCTTTTTTCTTTGCTCCTCCCTTTGTTCCACGGTCCCAGCTTCCTTCTCCATCTCCACCATCTCTTGCTTTCTACTGATAGTCATGAGTCAAAGGGCATCCACTTATGTTAGTCATGGCCATAGAGCACCCTAGAAAGTCATCTACAATCCCACTGTTTCATCCTTGCCAGCACTTCCTTTTAATATAATCGAACTTTCCTCTTTTTGCATTTTGGATACATGAAGAATAATGCCTTGGTTTTTTTACTTGTACTTTACTTTATTTCATTTTATTTTATTTTATTTTATTTTATTTTATTTTATTTTATTTTATTTTATTTTAGAGAGCATGAGTAGAAAAATGGGGCAGAGAAAAAAAGAGAGTCTCAAGCCGGTTCTGTGCTCAGTGAGGAGCCAGCCATGGGGCTTGATTCCACAATCGACCCTGAGATTATGACCCGAGTGGAAATCAAGAGTCAGATAGATGCTCAACCGACTGAGCCACCCAGGTGCCCCAGTAATGTCTTGTTTTAATTCTATTTCTGTGATTTCCAGTGAGGCTGAACTTCTTTTCATGTTCTTATTAGTCATTTAGGTTTCATCTTCTAATGAATTTGGTTTATACATCCTTTGCCCACTTTCTAGTTGGGTTGTTTTTTATTAGCTCATTCATTCATTCATTCATTCATTCATTCATTCCTTTGTTTTTGCTGATTTCGTAGCATTCCTTGCTGTTCTAGATGATAATCTCTTGTCAGTATAGACAACTCAACTATCTTCTCTCAACCTTTGCCCTTCCTGTTAATTTTGCTGTTTTGTCCAATAGATGAAATTCTTGAAATTTGATCCTTCAGTTTTTTAATTGATTCACCAACATTTTTATGTAGAACATCACTTAGATCTTTGGTTAGATCTCTGTTTTGAGTTTCTGTATCCATCACTTTTCTCTCTTCCCATTTCCATTTTTGTCTTTCCCTCTTTATTCTATAATGAATTCTCAAGTTTGTCCTCCACATTACTTATTCAGCATGTCAATGCCAATTCTGCTATTTCTGCCTTAAGTAAGGGCTCAATTCTACTTTCTGAAATTTTTGGTTTCCTCGCAGCATTTTCTACTTTCAGTAAACTCTACTTTCTTCTCATCTTACTGCTTACAGGTCTATTTTCTCACTGACTTTCTTTTTCCATTGCATCTCATCATCTATTGACATACAAAGAACTTACAACTTTTTCTTTTACTTCTTCAAGCTAAACATCTAGAAGTATCCTTTTTCTGAGTATTCCAGTAGGTGTTGCCCTTCCCTTCATCCCTCTGCTTTTCTTGTTGCTCTATCCTCACTCAAGAAGCCCGTGGGAGAGGATCCCAGCCCCTGTGCTCCGACCACTTCTGTAGAGGCTAAGTCTCTTTCTTGGAGTCACAGATGGTAGGTAGGTTGGTGAGCCCAGTGCCTCACACATTTCCTGTCTAGTTTTGCTCCCTCAGACAGAAATGGGATCCACTCCTACGTCCATCGCTGGCTCTCTAGCACATGGAACAGATGGACTGCATGGAAAACTATAGCCCTGGTTTTCACTGCTTCTATTTCTATCTTCTCCCAGGCCCATAGTGTTTATTTATGGAGACTACTATGCTGGTAGCCCACAACCCAAGTCTTGCCCAGGTGTTTTCTGAAGAGTTGAAGTCTCTGGATGTAGATAGGGGTGAGGTAGGAGTGACTGAAATGAGAAATTACCATCTGGCTGTCCTAAAAAAAAATGAGCTCAGTGAAGGACTAGGCGGCTAGTTTCCTGGTAAGTACAGTTGATGGATTTCTCAACAAAGCATCATGCTTTGGAGGAGAAACAAAGGAGTTTTGTCCTTTCTTTCAGCTGCACAGGATTTTCTTCCCTTTTGAAATCAAGTGTGAGGTGTTCCCCATTGTGGCACGGTGCTTATGAGTCTGGCTGAGTTATAGTTATCTGGCATTAAAGCCAGATTCTTCTAGATTTTGGAAATAAGTTCATTGTTCTAGTTTTCCTTGGTGTTATGAATTGTCATCTTTGTGTGTCTTTAGAGAGTTTTTAATGAGACATTGAGAAAGGCCAGGTGTCACTTAGAGCTGATCCATCTATTTAAGAAGCCACAGTTTCATTTCTTACCCTGGAGGGCCAGGGACCTCTGCTCCGGAAGTTCTTCCAAAGGTACGTGCAGGCCAGTCCATGCCAGGCAGGTTCTCAAATAATAACAGGCTTGAATGCTCTAAATATTTGGGGAAGCAATTTTCCATGAGAGAGAAAAATTTGCCTGAGTGATTCTGAAGTCTGATAATATTAATGCCCATTTCCATCCTATAAAACATTATAATATGGCTTCTCCTAAAGGTATGGACTTTAAGTAAAGATGCATCAAACTGCATTTGATGAATCCATTCTAGTAGATAAAAATACAAAAATGAATAGAACAGTCTGACTATATGACTATATAGAGACGGAAGCAAAGAATGACATAAATGAAGAAAATTATGCATGGTGAGTGTTATATAGTTTAGCATGTTGTTCTGTGGTGGGCTTATTGGGTATTATCACACTTTCTTTGTTTGAGGCCTGAAGGCCAAGGAAAAATAGTCATGTTAAGTAGTGTTTATTTCAACACAAGGACTATACCAATTGTATATGATTTTGCCAAGTAAAATGGAGCATGCCCCGTTGAATTTGAATTTCAGACAAGCAAAACCTAAGTTTTTAGTCTGAGTATGTCCCAAATATACAGGACTTGCAAAAGGTGGAGTCTGAACATTTTAAGTGGTGCCTTAAATATATAAGAGAAGCTGAGGAGGCCAGGTGATAGGATTTTGGAGACATTTGCTAGAGTTTGGTATCATTCCCACTGTCCCCTACCCCCACAGGGGAGAGGAGGGTGTGCTGCCTTCTGCAAACACATCCTCAGAAGAACCCGAGGAAATTGAAGCCTGGAGATAGAAGGAGCTGGTGATGCCATGAGCCTGAAAGACTCAAGTGGAAGACAGCAAGAGCCATCTGCCTCGCTGTGAGCAAGGCAAGAGGGTGCTCTTGAAAGCAAGCTGTGTCTCTTTGGAGGCATATTACCCACAGATTAATCACAGGGCCAGTGGCAGGGACTGGGCTTGCAGGTCATTTAAAAATGATGTCCTAGGGTGCCTGGGTGGCTCAACCGGTTAAGCATCCAACTTTGGCTCCGGTCATAAACTTGCAGTTCATGAGTTCTAGCCCCACGTCAGGCTCTGTGCTGACAGCTCAGAGCCTGGAGGCTGCTTCAGATTCTGTCTGTCTGCCTGTCTCTCTCTGTTGCTCCCCAGCTTGCACTCTGTCTCTATCTCTCTCAAAAATAATACAGGTTAAAATTTTTTTTTAAATAATTGAACTCCATTAAGGAGGGCTTCCTTCCAGATGAATAGACTGGCAGAAAGAACTGCGCCAGTGGCAGGTGCTGAGGAGGTTGCTATGAGTTACCACCCAGAGAAAGAACCATATAATGGCCAGGGAGCACCAGTGGATATGTCACTGGATGTCATTCATTCATTCTCAAAGGTCTGTACTGCATGCTAGGTGTGCACTGTTCTTGATGCTTAGGCTACATCAGAGAATATGGTGGACACAGATACTTGCTCATAAGGAGCAAAGTGGTGGCAGATGGTAAACCAAACTTGATAAATACATATATTACAGAGTATGTTAGAAAATAAGAATTGTTATGCTGTTGTTTGAGAGCAGAGTCGGGGCTTTGGGAATGCCACGGGGGTGAGCTATTAATTGGGAAAGTAGGTAGTGATTGGTGTCAAGGTGTCTCCTGGAAGGCTGCATTATCTGTTTTGTCAGGTAGACATCCATCCAGTTCATTTAAAATCACCAAGACTATATTCATGCATATTATCAATAGTCATATGCCATTCTAAAATATCTTTCCAATTGGCCAAAAGAGAGCATTGTGATAGTAAATAGCAAAGCTCCCCTGTCAGTACTGTCATTTATCACAGAGAAAGCTAACGGAGAGTCTAAAAAAAAAACTTGGGGAAAATATTTCTATCAGCCTTTCCCATTTTACCCCTTTCCCTACCTGGCTCCTGGTGAAGGTGGAGTTAGTAGGGATGAGAGTAGACGGGGAAAGAGACTGAAACTAAGATTATAGTCTTTTGGAGACAGAAGACAAATTGATTGAGGGAGGAAAGAATGACCCAGAAAAGGAAGAGGGTAGCAGTGAAAAAGGCCCAAATTTCATTACTACTTTTTTTTTTTAATGCTTTTTATTTATTTTTGAGAGACAGAGAGAGACAGCTGGAGAAGGGGAGGGTCAGAGAGAGAGAGGGAGATACAGAATCTGAAACAGGCTCCAGGCTCTGAGCTAGCTGTCAGCACAGAGCCCGACGCGGGGCTCGAACCCACGAACCATGAGATCTGACCTGACCCGAAGCCGGATGCTTAACCGACTGAGCCACCCAGGCGTCCAAAAAGGCCCAAATTTCAAAAGGCAGGTTTGGGTGAGAGTTTACAAGAGATTTAAACAGGGAAAATAATATTTTTAGAGTACTTAGATAGCCTTTCAGTTATTTTAGTCTGTTAAAACAGGGCTTCCCTGAATATGATTCTGTGCCAAGGTTGACTTCAAAGTTAGGAAGCCAACTCAGCTCATGTTCCTAGCCACACTGTTTGACGGAGTTAAAGATCACTGGGGAACATGTACATAAAAATTGGCATAAACCATGAACAATCATGGACTGGATTCACATGTAGAAACATGGGTAAGTTTTAAAATATGGGGTGACATAAAAATGGAAATTGGTTAATAGCATAATGTGATGAATATAATTTAAAACATACAAACAAAACAACTCCTCTATGTTTTCTACATTCCATGGTGTCTACACAGATATATTGAATGTAGATACAAAGGTTAACTAATAATTATATTAGAGCAGTTGGCAAGGGAAGCCGGGGAATTAGGAGTGGAGATGTGGAGGAAGCAGCATCGAACAGCCACTGATGTCATCCCACATCAGAGCTTGTGGGGAGTGTCCTGGATCATCTCTCATTAGCTACGGTCATTGGCCATTGCTCGTGCTGTGTGGAGGCACAAGTACTTTGCAAGTTTAGGTTGCCCGTTCTTCATATGAATGAATCTGGAGCCTAGTGTGCCCTTGTATAATCCCATGTATCAGTGAAAGAGCAACAAGATCTCTGGCTTGCCAGTGGAATTCTCTGAAAGTAGCAGGGTAAGCCTAGAAACGCAGTAATCACAACAGAGGAGGGGTACATTAAATCCTTATATTAATCATGGCTCTTGGATGGGCTTCCCCTTTCCTGGTGATCGGGGAGAGGCTGCAGGGTAGATCAGAGGGGCTTTGGAAAGCACTGCCAGACCCTAGAAGCCTGCAGCTGATGAAAGCCTCAGGTGTCTCCTGGCTGTCTTCCTAAGGTGAGGTTAGCAGCTTCCCAATAACGGGCCACAGCCGGGGTTCTGCAGTAGGCCGTGAATACCATGGCAAGCCCAGAAGACCGTCTGGTTCCAGTCCATGGGGGACTAGGACTGGGGGGCAGCCTTTTCTCCAGGCAGACCATCAGATCTCTCTTGCTGGTGAGCTTTGGGTCTAGGTCCCTTTCCCATATTTCAGATCTTCTTTACAACTCATTGATGGCTATAGTGAGATGGAGAAGTCATCCTCCTACCCTTTTAGATCCTACCTGGGGAAATGCTTTGCTGATTTTCAGGAAGCCATCACACTGCTAGCTTCCTTGCCAGCTCCGGCTTGCACTCAGTCCTACCTAACAGTGCATATGAAACCTCGAGAGAAAGAGAAATGGTATGTCTTCTGCCCATTACCAGAAGACCAAATTGCCTGATTCAAATACTGTGTGGCTTATATAATAGAGATTATTTTACCATATATTATGCCTTAAATGGGTTTGTATTCTTAGGAAAGAAAGAACACTTGGGTTATTTCAGTATGGAATCATTTCTGTTTTCCAAAGGTAATACATTTATATTTCAACCTAGAACCTGGACATATTCACTCATTAAACAGACATCTTGTGTCAAGACCAGATGCTTAAATGCTCCTAGGCTTAAACAGATAAATCCTGGTTTCTGCCCCCATGAACTTATCTACAGTCTACCAGGAAGACCATTATTGTTATAATGGGGGTATGGACAACAGCATAGGTAAAAATGTTTCCTAAATTCAAACTTCCCAGAGGAGAAATCTTCAGCTAAGTCTTGAAGGACAGTTGGACAAGAGATGAGAGCAGGAAAGAAGGGCTTTGAGTGGGTTCTTGAGAGACTGAATGGCCATCTCTATTTCTGGACACCAGACAAAGCAGGGATGAGTATGTCGAAATGGCGTTCCTATCCCAGTTCTCTGCACAGCCTTCGCAAATCACTTAAGTCTTTGAGGAACTTTGGTTGTGGAATCTTTACAGATCAGTGATTCCAGCAGAGCTTAATAAATAAATAAAGCTTCCTGTTTGTTTCAGAAAAAAGCATGGATTTGAGAATCAGTGTGCATCACAAAACCTTCAACTAATGTAGCACAATTATAAAAACACCTGTTCTAGACATGGCAATATTTTTGTTGTTGTTGACCCACTAGGGTGCGTACACCAAAACTAACTTCTTCATTAAAAAAAAAATAACAAGTAAGCGCTAATCCTAGCATCAATTATTTTCCCCTCTAAAGTTTAAAAACCACTTTCATTTCCCCTTGAAATGAAAAACCATGAAGTTTTGAGTTACAGAAAAAAATCTCACAGTGAGCACTGACATAAAGCACTGTTTTCCTCAAAAATTGAAGTTGATCATGCACAATAAGTGAGTTTAGATTTGACCTCATGGGTTCTAGTTTTTTAACAGTATACCTAGGAGATTATCTCCTCTCAGTACATAAAGGTTTTATTTTACTTTTGCTTTTTAAATTCAGTATTTTCATATGTTCTGAATAACATTAAGAATCTATATGTTGCATAACATACATTATATATTATTAATGCAAACATTTATAGTTATATAATTCATCTAATAATAATTATGTATCCCAGATATCATAATTATAAAGCTCAGTGAATCCTAACAGTGTGTATGCATGTGTACCATCAACTCTTGGATCAGGAAATAGAATATTATAAACACCCTGGAAGCCCCTGTTAGCAGATCACTCATCACAACTGCAACTTCCTCAACTGCTCTCTGTATCAGTTAGATCTGCTGTGTAACCAACCATTCCAAGATTTAGTGGCTTAAAACAGTAGTCGCTTACAGTTCTGTGAGCTGGCTTACTTCTGGCTCAGCCAAGCTGGGAATTTCTGTTGATCTTGAGGCTCAGTGAATCTTGGGGTGAGAACTTGCCGCTGTAACAGCAGGCAACTGCTAGGTTGCCTGTGGGCTGGCTGATTTTTGACTGGGACGCCAAAGTTCTGCTCCATGTAATCCCTCCTAGGAGCCAACTCTCCAGGCGTGTTCTTCCAGGGCAGAATTGCAACAGCAGCAACTATAGAAATTGAAAGCCCTCTTAAGGCCTAGGTTCAACTGATATATCCATTGATCACATGGTATTTGTCAAAGCAAGTCACAATGCCAGCCTAGTTTCAAGGGGTGAGACTCCACCCCTTGAATGCAAGGCCTTCAACATGTCATGGCCATTTTTTTTTTTTTTTTGAGAGAGAGAGTGTGTGTCTACAGGCCTGTGCAAGAAGGGGAGGGGCAGAAGGAGAGGGAGAGAGAAAATCTTAAGCAGGCTCCATGCCCAGCACAGAGTCAGATGCAAGGCTGGATCTCATGAATCTAATGGTGAGATCATGACCTGAATTGAAATCAAGAGTCAGGTACTTAAACAACTGAACCACTGAGGTGCCCTTATGGCCGTTTTGATAATCAACTGCAATTTCCTTTAGTTGGTTTTGCATTTTTGTATAAATGAAGCCATACATTATGTACTACTTTTTTGGGAGTCTGTTATTTTCATTCAACATTATGCCACTGTGTTGTATATAGAATTAATTTGTCCTTTTTTTAATAATTGCTATGTAGTTCTATAGTTTATCCATTCTATATTGGATATAGACTATAGTTTATCCATTCTACTATTGGTGGGCATTTGGTTTACTTACCTATTTTAGCTATTGTGACTAGTATCCATATAACATTTTTGTCTGTGTCATTTGGTGAACTCATATAGATGTGTCCATGTGACCATGCTTGCCTAAATTTGGTTTTCACTTATGATCAGGATTTTTAATTTGAGCCGTCCTAAAAGGTGTGTACTTGTGGCTCATCATTTAGTTTACATTTCCTTTATGAATAATAATGTAGTGTTTCTATTCACTTGTTGATTAGCCATTTGGATATGCTCTTTGGTGAAGCTCCTATTCAAGATTTTGGCCTATTTTTTCATCCATTTATTTGTAACTCTGGTCTATTTCTGCTTCATCTAATTCCTAGTATGTGGTCCGCAGGGATCCCCAATGAAATGTTGGGGTGTTTATTATTGTTCTTCTTTCTTGAGAGACTGAATGGCTGCTACTTTTGTGCAAGGCTTCTCTTGGCCCAGCAAACCAGGATCGGTGAATGCTCAGGAGGAAGGTGGCACACCGCCAGCCTCACCGGTCTCTGCTTCCCTCCTCCTAGTCCCTCAGCCTCAGGGCATCTGAGCAGCCTTAACTGCACTTTTTTTCTCACCAGATCTTGAGGTTGCTGAAAGCTCCCCCCTCTGCTTCCCATGTCTCAGTGGCCTCTCTTTGCTCATTTTTCTGAGCTCCTTTTCCTGCACCTTGTGCAGAATGGCATATGACTCACAGCACCTGCCAAGGTGTTGGCCTTTCACCTGCTGGCCACCTTGGCTCCTCTCTGTGGCCTTCAATTTTTTTTTAATCCAATAAGAAGTTGCTACAGCCAAGGTCAAAGAGGTTGCTGCCTGTGTTCTTCCCTAGGATTTTGAAGGTTTATTGTCACATCTAGGTCTTTCAGCTATTCTAAGTGGAAGATTAGATAATCTTCTTAGTGGCAGATTTGGCCTGATATAAATTAATCCCCAATTACTAAAAGTGGAATGAATGCCTTTTTCTTTTCCTTTCTAGCTACATAGTACAGTATTGTATGGAGAGTTTAAGATTTCTTTATATAGTCCCTTGGGGTGCCTGAGTGGCGCAATTAAGCACCTGACTCCTAATTTTGGTTCAGGTCACGATCTCATGATTCATGAATTTAAGCCCTGTGTCCAGCTCTGTGCTGACAGAACAGAGCCTGCTTGGGATTCTCTGTCTCCTCTCCCCTGCTTGTGCGTGCACTCTCTGTCTCTCTCAAAAATAAATAAATAAATTTAAAAAGAAAAGAAAAGACAATTTCTTTATATGGCCCTACTTAGGGATACTTAGTTTGTTTCCTATATTTGTTATTGTAAACCATAAAGCAGTGAGTAACTTTCTTTGTATATTACCTTACACATGTGCAAATATATCTGTTATAAAAATTGCTTGAATGGAATTGCTTGGTCAAAAGGAATGTGCATTTGTATTTTGATATGCATTGCCGTATTATCCTCCATAGAACTTATACTAATTTATATTCCAAACATGTTATGAGTATGCCTATTTTCTCACAGCTTAAAAAACATGGTGTGTTATCTTAATTTTGGTCTTCACCAATCCAGTAGCTAAAAAGAATGATATCTCATGAAAATAATAGTATCTCATTATAGTTTTAATTTGCATTACTCTTATTGTGGGAGAGATTGAACATCTTTTCACATGATTAAAGTCCCAAGTTAACAAACTGCTCTATAGATTTGTGATGATCAACATTTCCTGGAGTATATGCCACTAAATTCAAAAACAAAACAAAAAGTAAAAACAAAAAAAAATGCTCTTATACTTCCTTTTTATGGCAATTCATTATTCATTGTAACATCCTCTGATAAAATCAACCCATTTAACTTTTTTTTATTGTGGTAAAATAAATATAACATATTACTTATTTTAACCAATGGTAAGTGTACTATTCAGTGGCATTAAATTCATTTAAAATGTTGTGTAACCATTTCCACTATCTATACCTAAAATATTTTCATCATTTCCAACAAAACTCTCTCCCCATTAAACAATACCTCCTTCTTTCCCACCTCTTCTCAGCCCCTGGTAATCTCTATTCAGCTTCCTGTCTCTATGAATGCTTCTCTTTGAAGTACCTCATATAAATGAAATCATATAATATTTGTCCTTCAGTGTTTGGCTTATTTCACCAAGATAATGTTTTCAAGGTCCATCTGTGTTGTTGTATATACAAAATTTCATTCTTTTTTATGGCTGAATAATATTCTATATTTTATTATATTGTTTATCCATTCATCTGCTGATGGACACTTGAGTTGTCCCCACCTTTTAGCTATTGTGTATAGTGCTGTGAACATCAGTGTACAAGTTTATTTACATCTTTCCTTTCAATTCTTTTGGATGTATACTTAGGAAGGGAATTGGTGGGTCATATGGTAGTTCTATGTTTAACCTGTCAAGAAACTGCCAAACTGTTTTCCATCCCCACCAGCAGTGTATGAGGGTTTGAATCTCTCCAAGTCTTCACCAGCACTTGTCATATTTCTATTTTGATTCTAACTGTCCTACAGTAAGATGTGAAATACTATCTTGTTGTGGCTTTGACTTACATTCCTCTAATGATTAGTGGCTTTGTCCATTCAGGCTGCTACAACAAAATGCCATAGACTAGGTGGCTTATAAACAATGGAAGTTTATTTCTCACAGCCCTGGAGACTAGAAGTCTAAGATCAGGCCATCATGGTTGGAAGAGGGGCCTCTTCCAGGTTGCAGACTCCCATGGAAGAAGGGACTAGGGAGCTTTAATTTCATTCATGAAAGCTCCAGCCTCATGACCTAAGAAACTTTGAACTGCTCCACCAACTTATATCATCATATTGGCCATTAGGATTTCAAAATATGAGTTTTAGGGGGACAGAAACATTTAGGCCACAGCAATTAGGGATGTTAAACATTTTTTCATGTGCTTATTGGACCTCTGTATACCTTATTTAGAGAAACATCTATTCAATTTCTTCACCCATTTTTTAAATTGGGTTATTTTGTTGTTGTTGAGTTGTAAGACTTCTTAAAAACATATTCTGGATATTAATCCCTTATTAGATATGTGATTTGTAAATATTTTCTCCCATTTAGTAAGCTGTCTTTTCACTCTCTTAATAGTATCTTTCAATGCATGAAAGTTTCTAATTTTGATATTCTTTATTACCTGTGTTTTTGTTGTCAAATCACTGAGGTGGTTACCAAACTCAATGTTACAAAGATTTCCCCCAGTGTTTTCTTCTAATAGTATTATAGTTTTGGCTATTTGGTTAAGGTCTTTGGTATATTTTGAGTTAATTTTTATATATGGTAGATGCACATGTGGATCCACATTTTGCATCTGAATATCTAGTCTTCCTAGCACCACTTGTTGAAAAGACTGCCGTTTAATCATTGAGTGGTCTTGGCACCCTTGTTTAAAATCAATTGACCATTAATGTGAGAGTTTATTTCTGGGTTCTCTATTTTATTCCATTGGTCTATATGTCTGTTGTATGCTAGTACCCTATACTGTTTTAAGTACTAGAGTTTTGGAGTTGGTTTTGAATCTAAATATGTGAATCCTCCAATTTTACTCTTCTCTCATATTGTTCTGGCTACTTGGGGCTTCTTGCCATTCCACATGAATTTGAGGACCAGCTTTTCCATTTCTGTAATTAAAATAAAAGGCTGTTCAAATTGTGATAGTGATTGCACTGAATCTGTAAATCATTTTGGGTATTATTGAACTTTTAACAGTGTTAAGTCTTCCTGTCCATGAACATGGGATGTCTTTCCCCATTTACTTATGTCTTCCTTATTTTCTTTTAGCAGTGTTTTGTAGTTTTCAGCATAGAAGTTTTTCACTTTCATGATTAGATTCATTCTTAAGTATTTAATTATTTTTTATGCTATTATAAATGGTATTGCTTTCCTAACTTCCTTTTTGGTATTTTGTTCATTGCTCTTCTACAGAACCACAACAGACTGTTGTGTTCTTTTACCCTGAAACTTTCTCCGATTTGCATATTATCTATAGTAGCTAGCTTTCACATGACTTCTTTGGGATTTCTTATACATATGATTATCTCACCCATGAATAGAGATAGTATTACTTCTTCCTTTTCAATTTAGATGCCATTGTTTCTTTTATTCTTCTAATAGCTCTGGTTAGAACTTCTAGTACAATGTTGAATAGCAGCAGTGAAAGCAGGCATTCTTGCCTTGTTCCTGTTCTGAGAGGGAGAGATTTCAGTCTTTATCCATTGAGTAGGGTCCACTTAACTTTGTTTTAACCCAACATCTTCCAAATTTATTTGACTGAAGAATAAGCTATTTATATTGGGAAACACTTTCACTGATAGGTTAAGACCTGGAATGTCTACAATGTCTGACAATCAGAATAAAAATCCTGGTGCTCAGAGAAACACATGGCATTTAGATTTCATTTTTTTAGTCCAACATTATGAGTCCACCATTTTGAGGAAGCCATTCTATCTGCTTAATCAGCTTCTTTGTATACTTCAGCTCATTTCACAAAATGAAACAAAAAAAAAGTACTTTTCTCAAGCAACTAAGCAGGATGTGGCTGCTAATTAAAATGCAGAGAGTGAGTTGTACGTGGCACTGTTAATATAGGGAGGACATCACACACATGACTTGGTGCTCTGTGGTGTTGTATTGCTGGTGGTTGTAGGAACTCAGCAGGAACAGCTAACAGCTGAAAGTTTTATAATTTGCCTTTTAGGGAGAAAGGTGTGAGGTTGATATGAAAACATTGGGTGTTTTTTCCTCTTGCCAAAAAATTCTTGATTTTATCTTCTTCACTCCAATCACTCCTCATTAATTTTCACCAAGCGCCCCATCTCCACATGCATGCTTTCTCTCAAAAAAATCCCAAGTGAGACTGCCAAGACTCTGTTCCTCATCTGAACATGTTCCCTCCCTTTACACATTACAGGTACCTCTGACAAAGGCCAGGAAATGAAATGATGAATAAACAAATTGGCTGAAAAATCAGAGTTGTTGTAAAATTGGCAGCAGGGAGATAAGCAAGCAGCAGAAACTGGCAGTGGTTAGACAATCAAACAGTAGTGTCAAAATGGCTGGGCTCAAGCTGGCCTCATCAGAACTTTCTGGCCTTGTGGGCAAAACCGGATGAAGGGTACTTCCTACAGGATGGAATCATGAACCTAATGTCAAAGAAAGTTTTAAATGTTTCACGAATGTCTCAATTTTGTCATACCTCTGCATAAGTTATGTCTATATTTTTAATAGCACTACTGGGTTTTGCATATAGTGAAAGTTGAATACGTGGCAATCAGACAGTCACTGAAAGAAAGATTATCATCCCCTGGGTCAGGCGCTAAGCATTGACCTTCTTGTTCTTCCTTAGATACACAAAGCACTTTTCCTTCTTAGTCTGGACCTTCTCTCTGCCTAAAGTAATCTTCCCCAAACACTTAAAGCTAAGTTTTTATCCCTCATTTATTTAGGCCTCTGTTCACAGAGGCCTTCCTTAATGCTTCTTTATAAACTATCCCCAGATACATACTATCCCATTACCCTGCCTGATTTTTCTTTCTGGGTCTTGATATTTGGCACTATGTTAAATGTTTGTTGATACATCTGTTATCTATTGACCAATATCAGTTTCATGAGGGCAAGACTTTGTCTTGCTCACTGTTACACCACCAACATTTAAGACAGTGCCTTGCCCATAGGTTTGGTACTTAGAAAATATTTTCTGAATGAACAAGCTAATAAATAAACCAAAGATAAAATCATTTCAGAAATAAAGAGAATTTATCAGCTCACTGAAATGAAGTCTTGCCTCATACAGGTAGTTCATGCCCTCATACATCAGGACTGTCTCTGCCCCTCGGCTCTGCTCTCCTCCCTATTGGTTTCTTCTCCAGCAGACTCTTCCTTCATTGTGGCCCCAGCACCCTTGGCTTTCATCACGCTAAGTTAAAAAAAATCCAGAGAATAGGACATGCCTTTTCCCCAGTAGCATAGGTAAGATTTCAGGGCTATCCTCGGTTCTACTGCACAATTCCTCAGAACCAAATCCCCTGACCAAGCAGCTAAAATATAGTAATTGGCCAGGCCTTGGTCACTTGTTCCCTTTTGGAGTGTGAAGTGAGGTGTGTCCTATCAAGCCACAGGGACCAAGATAGGAGAAGGGCAATTCTTCAAAGAAAATTCAGGGTACTGATTCTAGAGGATGGGTAGAGGGCACCAAGAAGGCAAAAGTGAGAGTGCACTGCACTCCCTGTGATTGAAAAAGAGAGAGAGAGAGAGAGAGAGAGAGAGAGAGAGAGAGAGAGAGAGAGCAAGGAACAAACAAAAACAAGTTCTTTGCTGCTCAATCACTTCTTAACTTCTGTTATGTCCTTTTTTCCTGAAAACTATAGAAATAAATCAAAACCCTATTCCAAGTTAGGATTCTTGTCCACTTTATGCTTTGTTTGTTACCCCAAGGTGCTAACCAAAACAACCAGGACACAGCAGGCTTTTAACGACTCTGATGCTCACCACAGGCTTGTGACGAAGGCCCACACAACTCTCAACTACGGCTTTTCAGACACCCTTCCCATGTTCAGGGACTAGTCAGCATGGTAGGGACAGTCACCCTTCACGCTCCCTATCCCCTTTGCCTACCCTCGTTTCCTTCATGGCACTTCTGGCTTTCTAATATATTATGATTTATTTATTGCCTGTGTCCCTCCCACTTCCCAGAATGTAAATTCTAGGAGGACAGGGATTTCTGTCCCTTTTGTCCACTGTCCCATTCGCAGAGCCTAGAACTGTGCCTGGTATGGAGTAAACCTTCCACAAATACTTGTTGAATAAATGAATGGTGAGGGGTTAATGTCTGTGTTTTTTATTTAATATTTCCTTCTATTCAATAGGTTAGTATTACTCCATTTGATATATTTTGCTCATTTCTTTAAAAAAGATTTCAATTTTGGGGGCACCTGGGTGGTTCAGTCAGCTGAGCATCTGACTTCAGCTCAGGTCATGATCTCTCATTCCTGAGTTAGAGTCCCATGTCAGTCTTCTGCTGTCAGCCTGTCACCGCAGAGCCCACTTTGGATCCTCTGTCTGCCTCTCTCTGCCCTTCCCCTGCTGGTGCTCTTACAAAAATAAATTATTTTAAAAATGTTTCAATGTTTTTCTCCTTCTTATTCCTTTCTTACAGTGTTTCTAGCTTCTATGTTGTTCCAAAGAGTAGAACTGTTACCTAAAGTTTGTAACTGAACCAGCTTCATTAAAAAAAAAAAAAAGGAAACACACATGCACATGCACACAAGCACAGACATGTGCACTCACACTAACAAAATGCTGTGCACTGCAGTTTTACTGCAGTTCTCACTGTAGTTTGTGCCAGGGAAATAACAATCTCCTGTGATCAGAGCTTTATTTATTTATTTAAAAAATTTTTTAATGTTTATTTATTTTTGAGACAGAGACAGAGTGCAAACAAGGGAGGAACGGAGAGAGAGGGAGGCACAGAATCTGAAGCAGGGTCCAGACTCTGAGCTGTCAGCACAGAGCCTGACGCAGGGCTCGAACCCACGAACCGTGAAATCATGACCTGAGCCGAAGCCGGATATTTAACCAACTGAGCCACCCAGGTGTCCCTAGAGCTTTATTTTTTTTTAATGCTCACCTGTCATTAACATGAAACTTTCCTGATTTGCTTTGTCAGTTTTGTATTCTATAAGGAAAGAGAAGAATGGGATTCATTTTAACTTCTCTAAAAATTAGACATTTAAATCAAAGTTTGAAAAAATATCATCAGTGGCTAGTTGTACCTTTCTCAAAAGACCCCAGCATTTGGGTTTGACAATCTAGTGGAAGCTGCTCACCTTGTATATCTTTCACTCTATATGCCAAAATTAGAAGTGGCGCTCCCTTTACCTTAACCTTGTTTTCTAATTTATGAGATGCTTTTCTACCTCCCACAATCCCTTGTGCCTCCCTTTAAAAGCTTCAAATGCTGCATACGATTCAACAAGAAGAGTTACATAGCATGTCTCGTTTCTCTTTTTGTCATGGATGCCCAACTAGAATCAATGAGTTGAGTTTAGGGTTTGTAAATTTACATACCAACATACTTTCAGTCTTTTTTTACTATAATCCTAATTTTTTGTTTTTCTTTTATATATTTTTTGTCAGTGATTTTGTTTATAGGTTTCATAGGAAGAAACAAGTTATAAATAAGCTGAATAAAGTTTTAGGGTATGATTATATGCTGGTCACTGTATATTAACTAAACGTGGTATGGAGGATGTAAGCGAAATAGGAGTAAGAGATCCTGTGCTCTTGAAGAGTGTATCGTTATATTTGTTGAATGGGACTAGGGTGGACCCAAGCAGGGTATGGATATTCATATGCTCTGCATCATCCCCTCTTCTAGGACTACAGAGCTCATGATAGCTGTCAGCGACTCAGAAAGTATTTCAGTCTTTTCAAGTACGAGAAGCTCTTTTAAATGTCAAAAGATGCTGTAGACTGTATCACCCAGGATAGGCTACGCTATATGGTAACAACAGACAACTTTGAAATGTCATTGACGTCAGATCACCAGCTTTCTTTCTGGATCACACTGCTGTCTACCCTGAACCAATGGGGGCCTCTTACCGTTGTAGTTACTCTGGCCGCCAGGCTGATGGAGTGACCATGACCTCTGGTCACATAAGCAAAGGGCACAGCAGAACTCCAGAGAGTCTCCCATTGAAAGTTAAAGCCTTGCTCAGAAGTGACAGTCATCACTTTCATTCACAACTCATTCACCAGGATTAGTCATATGATGCTTTCCAACCATGAGGGGGGCAGGATGTGTAGCCCTTGCATGGACTCAGAAGGAGGAGAGAACCAGAAATATTGGGCAAATGGCACTGATGACTACCACAGATGTACCTGCACAATACAGTTGTCAATTTTTAGCATTTGTTGCTTGAGCAAATGCATAGGAATAAAAGTTGTATGAATTTGAGTAATACTTTAAAACTAATTTGTATCACATGAATCATACTAATATCTAAATAAATGCAGTAAGATTGAGACATTTTTGTCTCAAGAGTTAGGCTTGGGAAGGATGAGAGTTAGCACCAGCTTTATTTCTAGGGAGTTCTCTTTGGGAGGACAGCCTGATGATTACGTAGGGACAGTGGTGGGAATGTGGAGGACAGGAGGGTTGACTGGTGAGGAGGGCACTGATTTCCATAATACAGAGAAAGAAGTCTGAAGTTTGGAAGTAGTGCAAGAGGATGAAAGGGAGGAGGAGGAATGTGAGAAAGCAGAAAGAGGAGAGACTAGCAAACAGGAAGAATTATTTGTTCTCTGGAATGAGCCTTCCGTTGACCCTCCCCCACCCATCCACAAAGTTCAATAGTTTACTGAGCTCAGAAATGCATACCGTGAGTAAAGTTTGAATGCAAACACTAAAGAAGGAGGTAAGTTTCATGCTGGGTTGAAGTGGTAAGCATCTTGGACAGTAAGGTAGCAGAAAAGTGTTTCATAATCTTTCCAAATGCTTTCTAACTGCTCAGAATGTAAGCCGCTCAGAAATTTGCAGAAGTCATGGGCACCTGGGTGGCTCAGTTGGTTGAGAGCATCCAGCTTCGGTTCAGGTCATGATCTCATGGTTCATGGGTTCGAGCCCCACTTTGGGCTCTGTGCTGACAGCTAGCTCAGAGCCTGGAGCCTGCTTCGGATTCTGTGTCTCCCTCTCTCTCTGACCTTCCTCTGCTCACGCTGTCTCTCTCTGTCCCTCAAAAATAAATTTTAAAAACATTAAAAAAAATTTGCAGAAGTCTTGAATAGGGCTTAAGGTGGCCTGGCCATAAACTGCTGATTTTATGTAACTCTTGAATGTTCTCAGCTGACATTTCTGTTAATGCTGCTATTATTAAGTGGTATTATTTTTAAATTTACTTAAATAAGCAACCTGTACACTGGCTTACTAATTTAGTGATATTTATTGAGTGCAAACAAGACAATGAATCATACAGTAAACAAGGTTTGGGTCATCTCCTATTGTCACTTAGGAGGGGCAGAAATTAAACAGATACGTGTGGAAATAAACTCATTTATTCAGCTTACATCAGTGCTCAGTGGTTACAGACTCATAGACTCCTGATGGATTATAGGGCCTGTGGGTTGAGAACTATCATTCCAGGAGGTTAAGCTATTCTTTAACAGGCCTGACATGGAGAAAACGAAGGACCCCTACACCAATTCAATACTTCTGTTTTTGAGGGCACTCACAAGGATTTCTTAATTTAGATGGTTAGCTGGTATGTAGAAGAGAAGAAATTACATTGGAGGAGCTAAAGAAAGTATAGCATGTCAATTAGAAACAGATTTTAAATAAGTATTAAAGAGTAGTTAAAGAGATCATAGGATACACAAGGCAAAATTGAGAAGATATGAAACAAAGAACAGGCAAGGTTGAATAAGAAACAGATTGAAATTCTAGAGACAAAAATATAGTCATTGGAAAAAAAATTAAAATATTCAATAGCTAGATTCAAAAGGAGCTTACATGCAGTTGAATATGGAGTTAGTGAAATGAAATATGGATCTGAGGAAATAAATCAAATACAGCTCAGAAAGGAAACAGATTTAAATATGAAGGAGAAGGTAAGAGCTGTGGAGAAATGAAAGAGTTCAATTTATATAATAGTAGGTCCACATGGCAGGACTCCAGGATATAGGGCAGAGCCACGTTGAAATAAGTTATGGCTGATAATTTTTCATAATTAAGAAATACCTGAGCTCTCAGAGTAAAGGAGCATAGACCCCTAAAAAGGAGAAGTAAAAACAAGTTCTCTTTGATTCGCGCCACAGTGAAGCTGCAGAACGCCTAGGGAAATAAAAGTTTACAAGCTACGAGAGAGAAAAGGCAGTCTATAAGGAAGTGGTCTCAGAATTATTGCACACTTCTTGTCAGCAACAATCGATGGTTAAGACAATAGAATAACGTCTTCATTGTGCTATGAGGAAATGGCTGTTGACCTAGAGTTCTCTGCTTATCTAAACTGTTGTCCCACAACCTGAAAGTGAAAATATGACAGTTTCAGTCACTTCGACCAAGTGCACGCACTCTCCATAGGCCCTCCTTTAAAGAATTACTGAAGTAATTCTTCAAGAATTACTTGAAGAATAGCAAGAAGCTATTGGGATGTAATAAGGTACAGGGTATTAGGATGCAGTAAGCAATGATCTGAAGGAAAGGAAAGACTGAAAACAAACTAAGTATAGAACTTAAGCAGTTTTTAAAATACACAAAAAAGTTGAAAGACAGGTATTAATAAAGATAAAAGCTGAATATAATACTAAGTAAGGACTAGTGGAAAAGATAGATAAAAGAAAAAAATTTAAACTACCAATAAAAGTAAAGTAAATCAATGATAAATTTTAAATCAGAAGAAGAGGAGAAAAAACAGGAAGATGAAGAGGAGAAGACTCGAGCAAATAATCATAAAATCAATCAAAAAGTTAATTAGGTGCACATCTACCATTATAAATGCCACCACCCAGATAGTGATCTAGCTTTTCAAGAACATACTGTTCCTAAATCACTTAAATATTCCAGGTCAGATGAAGGGATGGAAAACTTCCTAAACCAGTTTCAGAAATTCATGTAAAAGAAATATGAAAACCTGATAAAGACAGACCTAACATGAAAACTAGAGAATGAGTACACTTATTACTATCAATCGATATAAGCAATTAAAAATAAATTATTTCCAAACCTGATAGAGCAGTCTTTTAAAATAATAATACATCATAGTTAGAGAGGCTTTATTCTAGAAAGAATACCTTAGTATTCTAGTATTCTTAGTTCGGATTTCTATAAAGGAAACGAGATAAAATAATCACAATAGATGCTCTATATAAGCATTTAAAATATCTAACATCTAACAGCTGACTTAAAAAAGTCCAAGAAAACTAGAAATAGCGGGAAACTTACATTTTAAAGAATTTTTATTCAAAACAGTAGCTCATAATACATGGAGGCATTTCCATTAAAATTGAGATTAAGCAAAAACTCCTATTATTTCTTGTATTCCTGAACATTTTGAAGACTAGCCAATGCAATAGATATGAAACAAAAGTACATAAAATTGTTATAAGGGAGGATATAGATTAAACTTCTACCAAGAGTATTAATGAGGCCATTCTGAACTAATATATTTAAGAATGTAACAAGCTACAAAGTTTAATATGATAACTTTTCTATATGCCATCAATCATTAGTAGAAAATATATTGAAAAACACTAACAAGAAATGTTTAGTAGCTATATGGGGGAAAAAGCCGCCTGAATTAGGTCGACTTCTCTGAGGTATGTGAAGGACTTCTTAAAGCAAGTAGGGAAGTCTGAATATTATAAGATGGAAAATCTCGCTCAAATTAAAGTATATGTTCACCACAACTTCAAATGAAAATCTGTGAGATTTCTGAAAATGAAAGGTGGGTATGATCAATAAAATGATTTTTAAAATAGCATAGAGGAATAAATAAGGGCTAGTTATCAATAGTATTTTGGTGGTAAGCAATACTATCCAATATCTCACTAATCCTCATGAAATTTTAAATCAAAACTTTGACTAGAAAAGTTAATTAATTTTCCAAGGGTCGCACAGCTCAGAGAATTGGCACTCCAACACAGGTCTGAAAGCCTTAACCCAGAAACAGTTATTTTGTTTGTTTGTTTGTTTTTAAAGAGAGAGAGAGAGAGCACACAAACAGGGAAAAGGGAGCGTGAAGAGAGAGAATCTCAGCAGGCTCCATGCTGAGCGCAGGGCCGAACCTGGGGCTCAATCCCATCACCCTGCAATCATGACCTGAGTAGAAATCAAGAGTCAGTAGACTCTCAACCAACTGAGCCACCCAGGCACCCCAGAAATTTCAGATTTTTTTAAATACCCAGGTCATATACTGCATGTGCTGTTGCCTTTCGAATTTCTTGTATTACACATCATGTCTAGAGCCTATTTGAAGAAGCAGTTTTCACTAAATGGTGAAAACTAAATGATGTTACTCATATTCCATTTAAAGCCTATTCAAAAAAGGGATACTCAAAGTCTTTCTTTACCTACACTGAAAATAGTAGTCTATGGAAAGCTGTTCAGCGTATATGGTTAAGTGAAACAAAACAAAACAAAACAAAACACACATTGCAAGGCAGAATGATCCACTTTTGTACAAAAATATCCTTTTATGTCCTTTTATATATTTTTATGGCAGGATATTAATACCCATAAATGTATATGGTAGGATGTTTATATATATAAAATATCTATATCTATCTATATGGCAGGATATTAATATCCTGAAATGTTAACAGTGGCTAACTCAGAATAATTTTTATTCTATTTTCTCCAGTTCTTTTAAAAGTTGTAACATTCTCTCCCCTCTCCCTCCAAGGCCAAACCTCAGCTCTTGTTAAGCTGAAAAACACAAGAAGCTAGATTTGTTCCCTAATTTAGGTTCGTTATGAAAAACTAAGCCATTTTTTAAATCTTGGGCCTAAAAAGCTGGTAGTATTAATAAAGGTATTTTAATGAAAATTGTCAAGTTCAATCGGCTTTATCTTTTAGCCCTTATCCCAGTGTAAGGTGAAAGTAAACAATGATTTTATCATGGTAATCAGGTGAAACTGCACTCCGCGGTTTATTCTAGAAACGGGTCTTGCGGACTTGCAAGGCTATTAGAAGAAATCCCGGGGTCCCCTAACGTCAGAATGTGGTCCTGCCTCCGCGGGGTTCCCCGGCCCCTCCCACGCTCCTTCTGCAATGCCCGCTGGCTGGTGCACAAGGGACATGCCGCCGCTCCGCTAACAAGCAGCCGTCCTCCCAGAGTCGTGTTCTGCTGGGTTGTTCGAGAATGCCCAGTGATTCTTGTTGTCACCATGCAGCTCTGCATGTTAACAGGCATCTTAGCAAGACCTTAAATACTGACTTCCGAACAGCTACGTCTCAGCTACCCTCTCAGTATTTCCTTTTTGTTTGTTAGCTATAAAAGCGAACAAATGGGATGAGGGACTCTGGCTCAGCTCCAAATCTGAGTGAAATGCATCCCGAGTTGGCCCTTTGCCCAAAGGTATAATTTTCAGCTGTGAGTTGCCCTTAATTCTGAAAATCATCTTCATAGCTTCAGATTTTTCAGTGGAGTAGAAGCATTGTGTCTGCTGTCCAGGCAACCAGCATTCAAAACCAAAACCAAAAACAATATTTTGTTTTCTCTTTGCATCAGATCAGACTTCTTTAGCTCAGGGATTCAACACATGAAGAAAAATCAAGTGTAAATGCTGTAGATATTCTGTGCTTGCAGACCAGAAATAACCGTGTGCAGGTTTCTTTAGGTTATTTCATCTTGGAACAGATCATTCTTTCAAGTTTGATACCTGAGATATTTGAAAACTAGATTTTTCTGCTTGATGAATAGTAAAAGTAGTTAGCATTGGTTTTAATTATGTGGGTGCAAATAAATTCTGTGATTAAGGATAACAATCGACAATACACGTATTTAGTAAATGTGAGTGCTACTGTGTACCACAATCCACAGTGTGCTAATGATTGGTATTTTATGACATTACTGAGCATAGGGATTTCCAAACAGCAGGTTGATACTTGTTTTTATTGTCTATGAAAAAAAATCTTTTTATATGTCTTAAACTCTATCAGACAAAAGACTTGTGTCATATATATATATATATATATATATATATATATATATATATATATATGTATCTTATCCTCCAAACTGAAAGCAAATGTACACAAAGAGAATTAAATGCCATTTTTTATTATTAGTTTTGCAACAAATACATACCAAGTTTTCTGATATGCAAGTAAAACAATGAATCGTATTCAGAAGACAGGGTAAATGCCAACAATCTGACACTTGCTGCATGAACCAAAGCAAACTCTCTGAGATTCAATTTCATTTCCTAATCCAAAAACATAAGAATACAATCTCTCTCTCTCTCTCTTTGCAAGTTTGTTATGGGAGCCATGAGATGATCATGTGAATAGGTCTAACCCAAGACGTGGCAAAATTTAAACGTTTAATTACTGGGCTTTTTCTTTTTTTCAGATTATGAAAGGACTATAAGCTTCTTATAGGAAACTGAAAAAAAAAACCAGGGGGGAAAATCACCACTGTCACACTATCTGTTTTTTTCTGGCCCTTTTCTATCATAGTTTTTGTAGTTGAGGTAATGCTCACTATAAAATTTTATATTCTGCCTTAATTCAATTTGCTTTATAACATCAGCATTTTCTCATGTTATTACAAGCTCTTCATAAACAACAGTTTTAGTGTCTGCGTGGTATTCCATCCTGTCATTTACTAACAATTTCCCCATTATTGTGTGGGTTGTTTTCCATGTCTTGTATGGTAGACAGTGCCATGATAAACACCTTTGTTTCTAACTTTGGTTTATTTCAGATTATTCCCTCAGAATAGGATGTATTTCTCCCATCTGTTCTTTGTTCCATGTTTCCACCTTTTCTGCCTTCTTTTGATTAATGACTTTTTATGATTCCATTTTATCTCTTTTATTGACTCATTTACTCTAATTCTGTTTGTTTTAGTGGTTGCTTTAGTATTTATAGTATACATCTTTAACTTACTACAGTCTACCTTCAAGTAATTTTATATTACTTTATATATAGAATGAGAATATCACAGCTGTATCTATTCATCCTTCCCTCCTCTCTTGTGTGCTATATTTGTTATATACCTTTCTTGTGACAATGTTATAAATGTGACAATACATTGTCTTTATTTTTTGTTTTAAACAATCAGGTCTTTTAAAAAGATACTTTGTAAGTAACAATAAATATTTTATATTTAGGCACATCTTTACTATGTCTGATGTTCTTTATTCCTTTGTGTAGTTCCAGATTGTATCATTTGATCATTCTTCTTCTACCTGAGGACTTCCTTTTACATTTCTGGTAGTGCAGATATACAGATGATGAGTTTTTTCAACTTTTATATGTCTGCAAACATCCATATTTTCCCCTTCAATATGGACAGAATTTTTGCTGGGTATAGAATTCCAGATTGACAATTTTTTTCTTACAGAATGTTAAAGAAGTTGTTCTACTGACTTCTGGTTTGCATTGTTTCTGACAAAAAGTTTGCTGTTGTTCTTACCTATTTCACTCTATATTCTGTGAGTTTTTCTCTGGCTGATCTTTATATTTTTCTTTTTCCTTGTTCTTAAGGAATTTGAGCATGATGTTACTTGATGTAGTTTTCTTCAGGTTTCTGGTGCCTGAGATTTGCTGAGCTTTGGTCTGTTTGGAGAAAAGGGTAAATTACACCAGCCTTTTGCCTAGAAAAATTCATAGCACTCAGTAGGCATGCAGTAATAGTCAGAAGAATTATGGGTGAATAAGATCCTAAATATACTGATAATACTATTAATTATAAGATAAAAGCAGTATTGTCAGGTAGACCCGCACATACACGCACACATTTTTGTGCACATACACACACACAGATATTGAGAAGGAGAGAATATAGATTGTAAGTAAAAACAAATACTAGAAAATCTATATAATTTCATGAACATGAGTTTTTGAATAGTTTTGATTCACTGATATATCCATTTTATTGGAAGAGGGAAATATATTAGGGTTTTTGGAAGAAATAGGATGTGGTGAGTCATGAATTCCTTGAAGACATTGAGAAGAGTAGGTTGGTTAAGGAGCCTGCATTTTTCAAACTGAAAAAGGCCAGAACATAGGTGAAGTTTGGGGCAATGGAGCAGATGTGGCTAACACTGAATTCTGTAGGCATCACGGAATCATGGCAATGGTATTAAAGTGGATAGAAACCAGGTACAAATGAATTAAATAGTCATTAGTGATAGAGAGTTGGTTGGGTGGTGATACGCAAAGGAGAAAAAGACAAAAGAATGAACTTGAGTCACAAATAAAAGAGATTTTACTGGACAGGCAAGTATGTGAACTCATTGGTTCCACAGTGATTTGTTTCTCCAAATGTATTTTCTCCAAGTGTTTGTTTCTCCTGTTGGTATGACAGTATTTTCATGAATTCAGAACTCCTCCTCAGTCTTTTTTGGTGGCCATCACTGATTAAAAGCAAATCCCAGGATTGGGAGATGGTAGATCTCATTCTCCTGGTGTGGTAGATTTTAAGCATTAGGTTGGCATTCTAGAAATGTTGCTGTGTTGATGGTTGGCTTTATCTTTTACTGCTAAGGGGCTGAGACAGCAAGAAAGGAGTTAACATATCTTTTATACAAAGAATACAGTTATAAATACTCAAATAATATTTATGATGCTCATTGTCATTATTTTTGAAACATTCTGAAGGTTCAAGCAAATGTCACAATATAAGAAAACAAAATGAGCAGTATAAATATTGGAATACAGGAGGAATTGTTACTAACTGTTGATAGGATTGTGTGATTGTATGTCTACAAAAGATAAGAGCATTAGTTATAAAACTATTGATAAAGCTAAAAGAATCTATTAAATTGCAGGAGCATAGGAAACACACACAGAATCAATGGCTTTTCCACTTGCTAGCTCTATCTGGCAAAAATTGAAATGAAAAAACAGGATCTCCTTCATAATGACCATAGAAACTATAAAGTACTTGGGAATATATTTAATAAAAATCTACATAAAGAGAAATATAGTGGAGTCATATCATATGCCTGTTTACAATATACAAATTAAATTAAACATACTCTATGCCACACATGCTTCTTTTTTGAGATATGTATATTTTATACAGTAAAACTCCCAAATACAGGCCAAGTCCTTCTCTGGGTGTTCAACTTGAGAAACAGCAATCTGTTTCAATCCTGGAGGAAAAGCTGACTGTGTTGGATGTATTGTATGATATTACAACTGTATATTGTTCTTCAGGGGAAATTCAGAGGATTTTCAAGAGTAATTTTGACCACAAGCAATTATCTCCTTGATGCTGGTTTTAGAAATCAATCCTTATATAAGATGAATTTCTACTGTGATATGTGAATTTTCTGAAGGACATAAAGCAAGACCTGGACATAAAGTTCCAGGATAAATGGAACTTGGGATTTTAATATTATTGAAAATTGGTTTTCTAATATTAAAATATAATGTGTAGAAGAGTCAAAAGAAGCAGAGAACTGTCAAACTATGCTCCCTCACCTACTAATTTCTAGAGACATTCTAAGGCAAAATGCTTACAATGGCTAGACCTCTGCCTTTCCTCTATTGCTTGGCTAATTGAGTTGGAGCATCCCGATTATCTAGAAAACATATCTGCCTTCAGACTCATTAACCATTACATTACAGTGTAAATAAGACTTCAGGTGGTGAAGGTGCTTGACTTCTTCCAACTAGGAGGTGCATTTAGAACAGCAGAGGTTAAGTCTGGGTTCCAAGATGCTGGAAACACTGGAGTGTTTTGGTATGTAAGTGATGGGAAATATGCATGTGTAAGAGCTCCTAAGGACTGGATAAAATTAAGGGACTCCTAGGAAAGAGTGGGAGCCAAGTTAAAGCTCTCCTGAGCAGGGCTGTCCGGGTGGCTCAGTTGTTAAGCGTCTGACTTCAGCTCGGGTTATGATCTCCCAGTTTATGTGTTCATGCCTCGCATTTAGCTCTGTGCTGACAGCTCAGAGCCTGGAGCCTGCTTTCCCTCTCTCTCTGCCCCTCCCCCTCCCTCTCAAAATAAATAAACATTAAAAAATAATTTTAAAAAGCTCTCCTGAAACAATGCTGGACCACTCTACCCACTTTTGTGGGGTATTCTTATATTGGTAACGGACTTCCTCTGTCCTTTCCCATCGGGAAAACCAAAGCCCCTAGAATTTGTCAACCAGTTGAGTGTTACTCATGTACCCTGGAAGGTACCCTCGTCAGGGAAAGGGCATCCTGACTAGACAAGAAACAATGTAATGCAAATGATGATCTTTCTCAGTTGAATATAGATATGTGATACAATTACAACCAGAATCTCAACTCTCTTTGCTGTTTGCTGGCCTCTGGACCTGGACAAACTGGCTCTAAATATTTGCCAGTTGTCAAGAGAATTTTGAAAAAGAACTAGTGGGAGGCATTTACTCCATCAGCTATCAATAAATGCTAAAAATATTGCAATAAAAATTCTATGGTACTGGGATAGGAATTGTAAATAAATTGTGAAGCAGAATAGTACATACCTAATTGTAACCATTTGGCAACAAATGATTTATTAGGCACATGTTAGGTACCAGTTGCTATGCTAAGTCGCTGGTTCAAAAGCTGTGGACAATATACACAATATACAGTCACTGCCCTCATTTTAGACTCAATATTTTCAAAGTATGAGCACTGTCATAGACAAAGAATCAATAGTGCTATGAGGCAGAGAACAGAGGGATGGATCCTCATGTGGGATCCAAGAGAAGCCTCCCTGAGATTATGATATTTTGACTGAGTCTTGAACGATGACTGAAGTTAAGCCAGATTAAGGACTAGAGTGACAAAACACATGGCTCTGTGGGGGCACCAGGCCATGTGGTCAGTCCAATACATTTAATGTAGGGAAGGCTTATGGTTAGCATGGGAGACAGGCTCCCAAAATGAATTTATTTAGGAACCTAGGAGAGGCATAGAGAACTAATTTCATCTTAAGAAAAATGGAAAATCCTTGAAAGTTTTTTGTAAGTTTCCTTGTCTTTCAGGTGACACAGATGTATAAATTTCAGTGCAATATTGATTGGTACGTGATATCTCTGTGTATTTGATACAGAATAAGGCTTTAATGAAAGTATCAATACTTTTTTTTGTCAAGTAAAAAAGTATATGTTATCAAATATTGCTTTTTTGATCTATTTTCTTTTCCTGAGGTTACTATTTCCTCTGCTTTATCATCAGCTTTTATATGGTAGATGTTTCTTATCAATTTCCCCCGTGTATATATGTGTGTGTGTGTTATTACTTCCTTGTTTTCTTCAGTGGTTTTAAAGGACTGACCATGTTGCTCTGTTCCATTTATTCCCTCAAATAGTTTTTTTTTTATTGTTTATTTTTGAGAGAGAGACAGAGTGTGAGCAGGGGAGGGTCAGAGAGAGAGGGAGACACAGAATCTGAAGCAGGCTCCAGGCTCTGAGCTGTCAGCACAGAGCTTGACATCGACACGGGACTCGAACCCACGAATCATGAGATCATGACCTAACCTGAAGTTGGATGCTTAACTGACTGCACCACCAAGGTGCCCCTCCCTCAAATAGTTTGGATGGATGGCCAGGACCAGAATGAGGTGAATGAGAGACACTGAATGCAAAATTTAAGAGAATGCCAAAGACTCAAAAATCAAGTTTAAAAAGCATGTTCATGTAATAAAGAAAAATATCAAAATTAATGCAAAAATTCTGCTATGAACCATGTATCAGAATTTTAAATAAACTGGAGTCTAATTCTGTGCTCATACCTTGCCTCTCACTGACTTCCCCCAGCCCTGGCCCTGCTTCCAATAAAACTTTATTTATAAAAGTAGTCAGCTAGCCCTTAGGCTATACTTTGCTGGTTTGATTTTAGTTTTCTAGCAAATGGGTTAAAATTTAACTCTGTCTTTGAACAACCAGAATTTTATGGCATTTATAATACTGTCCTTCCCTTCATAAATAAAAGAACATTAATATAATTTTATTTACCATCTACTTGCCCTCCTCCTAATTGTTTTAATAACCCAGAATTTTAGTTTCAGTAAACGTTTGACTTAGCACCTTTTACTTTAAGACTTTTGTCTAAATAGTAGAATTAAACCTCACAACTCCACTAACTACCATTGTTTAGACTTAGTTACACATTTTAATGATTATATTGCTCATCATTGTGTCTTTACTTTCCCTCTCTTGAGCTCTGTATTCAGAGTCTTTTTTGTTTTCATTGTTACTGAAGTGATCAACGAAATGATTTTCCGTGGGACTTAAAAGTGTTTCTTAAAACAGACATAGGTGGTATATTTTCAGTCTTGATACACAGATGTCATACTTTCCCCCTCTTATCTGAATAAGTCTATTCAAATCAGAATTCTAAATGAAAATTACTGTTTGCTTATAACTCATGAACATTTCTCCATCTTCTAGTATTTAGTCCAAAGTTCTTCTGGTTCACTTGTCATTTATCCTTGGCATTTGGAAATGCCATTATGATATGACTGTAGCGTGGTTTCAGTATTCCTGCCCAGGACCTTTTAGATCTGATGACTCAAGTCTTTTGATATCTTACTTTTTATTTTTGGACTCTGTTTCCCCTCGACCCACTTAGATTGAACCCCCTGGAACTCCAAACACATGGACTGTATGGATTCCAATGTGTGCTTGGAGATGCCATCCCTAATAAGAGTTTCCCATGGCCACGCCTCTGCTTTCGGGCCCAGACTGCCCTGGGTATGAACAACTGGTCACCTGACCTAGGTTGGACCAATCAACATCCTTCCATTCATTCCAGGATTTTTCTTTTTAACTGGAGCTAAGGGGAATAAGTTAGTTCTGAGTAGAAGAGAACTATAAAGTTCTTGGCTTATAACTAACTGCTTTCTGCCATTCCTATTTTCAGTGAGAAAGAATGAAATTACAGGAGGAAAGGAAAGGAGATGGTGATATTTGAAAACTTGGTTCCTGTGGCTTCACTTTCAAGTCCAAGGGAGCGACAAGGAGAGTATTGTTCATTTTAAATAACCAAAATGGCACAAAAGTGTAGGGACCAAGAGAAAGGAGACAGGGAAACCAGTTAACAGAATATCTTAATAAGTCCCATCAGAGGTGATTAGAGCCCCTTTTGGGACTTTCTAGGGATGAGCTGAAAACACAATTATGAGGTAGATTGATAGCCTGGTCATAGATGAGTATGAAAGAAGGGATAAAGAGGAGACTAGAATATGCCTAACTTTTCTTGTTGCGGGCCTGACAAACACACACAAGGATAAAATCAACACCACATGTAATAATGAAGCTGGGAGAAGGAAGTCAGATACAAAGAAGCCCTCATGTAGGCACTTGGGAGGCTCAGTGGGTTAAGTGTCAGACTCTTGATTTCGCTCAGGTCATGATCTCACACTTGTGAGATAGAGCCCCACACTGGGCTCTGAGCTAGGCGTGGAGCCTGCTTGAGATTCTCTCCCTCTCTTCTCTCTCTCTCTCTCTCTCTCTCTCTCTCTCTCTCTCTCTCTCTCCCCGACTACCCCCTCCTCCACTTGTGTGCTTGTACACACTCTCTTTCTCTCTCAAAACAAAACAAAACAAAACAAAACAAAACAGACAAAACCAAAGAAGTATTCACTGTTTTTATTAGTACAGCGCTAGGCAAAACCAATCTAGGGTCTCTGAAGTCAGTTTGGTAGATGGGGATGTAGCAATGATAATGGGCCATGAAGTAGCTTCTGAGGGTGCTGACAATGCTCTGTTCCTTGCTCTAAGGGCTGGTTACACACAAGTATTCATTTTATGAAAAAATACATTGAACAGTACACATATGATATGCCATGTTTCTATATGAATTTCAGACTACAACAAAAATGTTAAAGGCAAGGATGAGAAACAGTAGGGGTGAAGAAAATGATTTCTGTTTAGCATATTCTGAATTTGAAGTGTCCATAGGACAGGGGTTCTCTCAAAGTGTGGTCCCCAAAGGAATGACAACGTTACCTTGGAACTTGCTAGGAGAGCATACCTTTGGGCTCCATATGAGATGTACTGATCCAAACATCCTTGGGGCAGGGCCCGGCAATCTGGTTTGCACAAGCTTCAGGTGATGCCAACACACACTAACATGTAAGAAAGAGTGCTATCGGGTATCTGGATGGATCTATTGGGCAGATAGCTAAGTGTGAATCTGAAGTTAAGTAGAAAAAGGTTTAGGTTAAAGGTATAGTTTTGTGATTGCATCATTTAATTTAAATGATCTGTAAAGCCAGGAGAATAGAAGAACTCCCTCAAGGACATTATATACAGCACAAAGACAGGGGGGCTGAAAAAAGACCCATAGGAAACCACAGCATTTCAGGGGTAGGTAGGAAAATGATATACTGCTTGCAATGACAGCATAGACACACAAATATTACTCAGCTTTAAAGGACGTGGGAATAAAGACATTTCATGTGGAAAGATTTTTGTGATGTATTTTGAGTTAAAGAAAACAGACAATAAAAGGGCACAAAACTTCTGATCTCATAGGCATGCATTATCTCTGAAGTATGTGATTCAAACTATATTTTCATTTTCTTCATTTTGCTGATCTGTTCTTTCTAGTTTTTCCTAATGTGAAGATGTCTTGCATTTTGTAACTAATGAAACAAAACCCAACAAAATTGTTTTGGAAAGATGAAGGTGGAACGTGGAACTATCTAAACACAGACAGGAAGAAAATACAGTTTTGAGATTTGAAGAGTCGATGTTAAGATGAAAATCACAACTGCAAAACTGTAAAACTGTAATCCAGACAGAGAATCGGGTACTTTGGAAAATTGAATTAGCACATTTGAAGAGGAATTCCGTAAATTCTCTCAGAATGTGGGGGGAAAGAATAAGGAGCGGAATGTAGTGGGAATAAGACAGGATGTATAAGATACAGACCCAAGAGACAGTTGTGCATGTAATCCCGAGGTCAGCCCTGCCTCCACGACGGCTTCTCTCCAACTCCCCTCTCCCCCAACAGTTACTGGAGTCACCTACTAACCATCTAACCCAGACCAGGTCACTCCCTCTTAAATCCCTTCAGAGCCTTTCTATTGCATTTCAGATAAAATACAATAATCTCTCCTAGCAGCGGGACTCTGTCCAGCCTCCTCTCCAGCTACCTTCTGTCTTCATACTCCCTTGGCTCCACCCACACTAGCCTTTCTGCACTTTTGGGGCCACCTTGTTTTATATGCCAAGGCCTTTGGGGATGCTGTGGCCTCCACTAGATATATTCTCATTTCTCGTCATCTTTCAGGTCACAGCTTGGATCAAACTTCCTTAGTGAAGTGTCCTCCCCTCACTGTACTTTACCCCCCTCCTGTGCAGCATAATGCACAGTTAGAATTTATTCATGCATCGTCCATGATGGGATAAGCTTAGTGAGGCCAGTGTCCACATCTAGTTTATTCACCTGTGTCGTGCTGCATGTAACAGCTCCTAGCACGCAGTGGGGGCTCAATAAATAGTTCATTGAGAATTGCTGCAGATGTTCTCCTATTG
The DNA here is from genome assembly GCF_006229205.1 of Suricata suricatta. Classification (NCBI taxonomy): domain Eukaryota; kingdom Metazoa; phylum Chordata; class Mammalia; order Carnivora; family Herpestidae; genus Suricata; species Suricata suricatta. Next base: position 44,470,566 of record NC_043701.1, on the reverse strand, counting down.
GTGCATTTTTGTGGTTATTCTAAAGAGAAGTGTGAAAATAGATGACCCTGCATCTTCGCTTAGGCCACCATTTTTCACAGACACTGCCAGGAGTGGGTGCTTAATTACAGCTCCCCCTCTTACACAAACTAATTTCTAAAAGTAAGCTAACCGAATCTTCGAAGCTGTGTTGTCCATTTGGAGTTTCCACGTGAGATATCCAGATGGCCTGGAAGTATGGAAACGGCTTCAAAACCTGCCTTGCGTAATCTCAGTGAGTAGTTTATGCATCAGTAGACTCCGATTCAATAAATGGAAGGGTCTATATTTTAATTATGCTGTTTTCATTCTGTCATCTAAAACACTGCTACACAAATTGTAGGTGTCTTATAAATGCTTATTGATTTAATTATCAGTTAATAGATGTGTTGTCTTGCAGAACGGTGGCTTAATATTTCTTAATTTTTCACAATCGTTTCCTCTTCCTGCATGGACATTCCTTTCCCACCAAACTGATTAACTCTTAAAATAGGAGGAGCTCTCTACTAAAAACAGTAATTGAAATCATTAAGTTTCCAAGAGTCTCTAGCCATGTTGTGGGTATCGTCTCCTTTTTTCTCATAACATTTGTATCAGTTATCTATTGCTGCACACCAACTTACCCCCACACTGAGCAGCTTAAAACAACAAACTTCTACTATATCATAGCTTCTGTAGTTAAGAAACTGCTCAACGAGTTTTCTGGCTCAGAGTTTCTCATGAGGCTGTAGTCACCTTGAAATTTGACTCACAAGATCCTCTTCCAAGGTCATTCATTGACTGGCTCTCAGGAGGCCTCAGTTCCTCCCAGGATGTTGGCTAGTAGCCTCAGTCCCCTACCATTGGGCCATTCCATAGGGCAGCTCATGACATGACAGCTGGCTTTTCCCAGAGGGACAGCAGGGAGAGAGAAGAAAGAGAGAAGATGAGGGAGCATCAGAAAGAGAAACCAGAGATGGTGAGTGAAAAGTCCGATTCTTTGTGTTGTCTAATCTCAGAAGTGATAATTTATTTTTGCCCAAGTTTAGTTATTAGACGTGAGTCAGAAGGTCCAGCCCGCACTCAAGGAGAGGGAATTATACAAGGATGTGAATACTAGGAAGTGAGATATTTCAGGCTGTCTCAGGCATTGCCCAGCACAGTATTTTCCCTTATTATTTAATACTTTAAGGTCTTGTTTTATTGTCTTATGGAGAATTGCAAGCATATAGAAAAGTATAATAAAGAACCATGTGTGCAGCACCTAACTTTAACAATTGTTAACATTTTGCTATACTTGCTTCATTAATTTTCTTATTTCTATATAGGTATTTTTAGTTACAGACATCATGACATTTCACCCATTACTTAATAGTCATCTATAAAAAAGGATTCCATGTTTCTACACAATCACAAAATCATTAGTACATCTGACAAAATTAGCAATAATTTACTGATATTTTGTCATACCCAGTCCATTTTCGAAATTTCAAAATTATCTCCCAAATGTCTTTTACAGGTGATTTATCAAAGTCAGATTTTTGGGACTCTCAATTCTCTTTTAACTGAGAACACCCTTGGCCCATTGCTCTGTATTAACTTGTTTTCCCATGTAAATTATTGTTACTTGTCTGCAACTCAACAAAACAATACAGTTTGAAAAGATCAAATAGAAAATAATTCAGTGATTCTGAGGTATGTCATTTAAATGATAGATTTTCGGGGTGCTTGAGTGGTTTATCAGTTAAGTGACCAACCCTTGGTTTTAGCTCAGGTCATGATCTCGGGGTTTGGGAGTTCAAGCCCTCAGTCGGGCTAGCAGCGTGGTGCCTGCTTGGGATTCTGTCTCCCTCTCTCTCTCTGCCCTTCTCCTGCCCCCCTCATGTTGGCTCTCTCAGAAATAAATAAATAACCTTAAAAGATGATATATTTTAATACAATTCCTAACTTTTATATGAGATTTAAATATTTCTGGTCTCAAATACTTTCAGAGTAGCAGGGGAGAGGTTTGACTCCAGCTTATGCAGAATGTAACACCAGGGGTGCCTGGGCGGCTCAGTTGGTTGAGCATCTGACTTGGTCTCAGGTCACTATCTCACAGTTTGTGAGTTCGAGTCCTGCGTCGGGCTCCGTGCTGATGGTTCAGAGCCTGGAGCCTGCTTCAGATTCTGTGTCTCCCCCTCTCTCTGCCTCTTCCATGATCATTCTCTGTCTCTCTCTGTCTCTCAATGATAAATAAACATTAAAAAAACTTTTTTTAAAAGAATGTACCACCAGAGAAAGCTACAGAGCAAATCGCTTCCATATACAGAAGTGGCATCACTGGATGGGAGGAGGGAAGGTGTAAGGCAAAAGATATACTTATGCTTATCAAAAATCAGCATAACAATTTCTTCTAACTGAGATGAGTGGGAAGAAGTGCAATTTTAAGGGGCAGGGATGCTGGGAATCCAGTCTCTAAGGATTCTTTGTTTAACGAATATCTAACTTTTAAGTCTAATATAGTAACTAACTCATTTCCTGAAAGATACAAAGGAACTCAAATTATTCCTTAAATTTTATGCTGTTGTTTTAGTTTGTTCTATATTTTATTCATATAAAGTAGAATAATTATTATTATTTTATAAATTTTTAAATATTATAGTCTAAAATTATTATTAGAATTTACAATAATACATTAAAATAGAAGATATGTGTGATCATCTCGATAAAAGGAAAAAAAGCAATAACATCATTAACACTCAATACCTTTTTATTATTAAAAACCCATAGAAGAAGCACCAGGGCCGCTTGTTTGGTTAAGTGTTCAACTCTTGATTTTGGCTCAGGTCATGTTCTCACAGTAAGTGAGATTGAGCTGTGTTCGGCTTTGCACTGACAGCATGAGCCTGCTTGGGATTCTCTCTCCCCCTTTCTTGCCCCCTCCCCCACTTGGGTACACTCTCTCTCTCTCTTAAGGTAAATAATTAAAAAAAATCTGTGGTAACTCTGGAAAACTTTTGGAGGCCGATGAAGAAAATTTGTTCCAAACCTCAGCCAACATCATTCTTTTTATTATTTTTTAAAAA
>NC_043701.1:44411699-44467401 GCF_006229205.1 Suricata suricatta | reverse complement strand
ACGAATTTGAGGATAGTTTGTTCTAGCTTTGAGAAGAATGCTGAGATACAGAAATGCTGATGCATAGGAGCACATGTACCCCAATGTTCATAGCAGCAATGTCAACAATAGCCAAAACATGGAAAGAGCCTAAATGTCCATCGCCTGATGAGTGGATCAAGAAGATGTGGTATATATACACAATGGAGTACTACATGGCAATGAGAGAGAATGAAATCTGGCCATTTGTAGGAAAGTGGATGGACCTTGAGGGCATCATGCTAAGCAAAATAAGTCAGGCAGAGAAGGAGAGATACCATATATTTGTACTCATAGGGCTAACAGGAAAACAGGAGAAACCTAATGGAGGACCAGGGGGAGGGGAAGAGGGAAAGAGAGTTGGGGAGAGAGAGGGATGCAAGACTTGAGAGACTACTGAATGCTGAAAATGAACTGAGGGTTGAAGGGAAAGGGGGAGGGGGGAAAGAGGTGGTGGTGATGGAGGAGGGCACTTGTGGGGAAGATCACTGGGTGTGTTGTATGGAAATCAATTTGACAATAAACTATTTAAAGAAAAATAAATAAAAGAGGTCCCTTTATATCAAAAAGGATAAGTATGCCCATTCTCTTTTTTATTTTTTAAATGTTTTTCATTTATTTTTGAGAGACAGAGAGAGAAAGCACGAGCAGGGAAGGGTCAGAGAGAGAGGGAGATACAGAATCTGAAGCAGGCTCCAAGCTCTGAGCTAGCTGTCAGCACAGAGCCCGATGCGGGGCTCGAACCCACGAACCTTGAGATCATGACCTGAGCCGAAGCCAGACGCTTAACCAACTGAGGCACCCAGGTGCCCCAAGTAGGATGCCCATTCTCATGTTCTGTTTTATCTTGTTTAATAAATCCTAGATGGTGGAATATGATAAGGGGAAAAATTAAAGTCATAAAGATTAGAAAGGCAGAAATAAAAGAGTCACCATTTGTAGACAATGGAATATTTCTACAAAACCTGAAAATAATCTTCAAGTTATTAGAAACCATAACAAAGTCTAAGTTGTCATATTTAAGATCAATATATAAAAACAACAAATGCCAACCATCGTCAGAAAATCCAAATAAAAACCCTGTATTTATAACAACAAACTATAAAGAATATAAGAATAAACCTAACAAAATATATGCAGACCTGTATATAAAAAATTATAAAGCCCTGTTAAAAAGCACTAAAGAAGGTTAATAAACAGTAAGATAGTTCATGTTTAAAGATAGCAGAAGTCCAATATTGAAAAGATGTTAACTCTTTCCAGATAAATTCAATTAATTTCTAAACAAATTCTTAAGAGTATTTTTTGTGGAACCTGAGAAGTTGATTTTGAAATTTATATGTAAGACCATAGAGTCAAAAAGAATCAAAGTATTACAGAAAAAGAGATGGGAAGAACTTGCTGTACTTAGTAACAAGGCTTATCAAACTAAGTAACTAAGAAGTGTATTATTGATTCAGGAATAAGCTGATGAATGGAACAGAAGAGGGAGTCCAGGAATAGACATACCTACTTATGGAATTTTTATATGACAGAAAGGGTTTAGATAGTTGGGAGGAAAGGACAGAGAGATCAGTAAATGTGTAGGGAACAATGGGTTTTCCATAGGGCAAAAATGAAGCTTGATCCCACCTCACACCATGCACAAAATTGATTACTGAGTTTAAATATGAAAGACACAAAAAAGCCTGAGAAAAAAGTTTCTATTTTCATCTTTTTGACTTCAGAATAGGGAAGAAGACTTTTTGACTTTTTCAGATGAAGCACAAAATAGTGTCAACATTATACTTTTAGATTCATTGATAAACACTATAAGAAATGAAAGGCAATTCATAAATGCAGAGACATGTAACACATTTAATTACAAAGTAACGTTCTATGTGTGTATATGTATTTCTATAAACCAAAGAGAAAAATGGAAAAAAGACATTAAAATCATTTCTTATTTCTAATTTTATCTTTGACAAAGATTTTAGAAATTTATGGATAAAATTCTGTTGACTTAAACCTTATACTCTGACCCACCTTATTTCTTAATTTATTAAAATTCACACTAAAATGTATAACACAACTTTAAACTTTCTAGATATTTGGCAGTAACTTTTCTTGTTGTGGTAAAATATACCTAACATAACATTTACCACCTTAACCATTTTTGAATGTATCATATCAGTGCTATCAAGTACTATAGCCATTACCACTTTCTATTTCTAGAATTTTTTCATTATCCCAAAGAGAAACTCTGTGCCCATTTAGCAATAATTCCTCATCCCCCCCCCCTCCAGATCCTGCTAACCTCTCTACTGCTTTCTGTCTCTATGAATTGTCCTCTTCTAGGCACCTCATATAAGTGGAATCATGTATCAATCCTTTTGTGCCTGGCTTATTTTACTGAGCATAATGTTTTTAAGGTTCATCCATGTTGTAGCATGTATCATAATTTCAGTCACTTTTATGGCTCAGTAATATTCCATTATATGTATATTCCACATTGTGGTTAATCATTTATCTGTTGATGGACATTTGGGTTGTTTCCACCTTTTGGCTATTTTGAATAATGGTGCTTTGAGCATTGGTGTACAAGTATGTGTTTGAGTCCCTCATTACAATACTTTGGGGGTATATACCTAGGATGGAATTAGTGGAATACATAGTAATGTTATGTTTAACTTTTTGAGAAACACCAAATGGTTTTCCACAAAGCCTGCACCATTTTAATTCCCCACCAACAATTTCCAGTTGGGAAATCTCCATGTGTCACCCTATCTGATTTTGAAATAAAAGCAAAGCACGCAGATTAGTTTTTACCTATAGGTGGAAAGCAATAGTTAAATAGAAAGCAAAACCAGGAGTTCATAAAACCAAAGATTTGTTGATTTCCTCATATTTGGCGGACTTCTCAGGAATCCGCAAGTGTTGTTGGCACAACCCTCTTTGTCAGTAGGTAATGTGAAAATTGAATTTGTTGTTGGTGATAAAGTTCATGTCTGCTTTCTTTGGGGGGACATTGATTTGGGAATATAGTTTACTGTAACCTGGTAATTTCAGTAATGCAAATGCAACAAAATGTTACTTAAAAACAAAACATAAATTCAGTCGGGGGTGGCAAGGCAGTTAAGGGGAGCTCTCTCCATTTGGTGGTCCTTCTGGGGCATTATGGCAGATGCCGCCAATATTGAACAGGGAGCTGCAGCTGTTTACAGATGCATTAGGAAGGAGAGGCTTTGGAACTCAGTTGCAGAATTTCTCCTGTGCAAAAGAAAGGCCAAAATTGTCAGAGAGGGAGCATCTCGAAGGGATATAAGTAAATTTAATTTTCAGCAAGAGCGCAACGTACTAATACTGAGCATTACAGTTGCAATACATCAGAATCTAGGTTTTGATGTGTCATAAGAAAGGTGAGTTCAGTTCAGAATAGTCACCTCTTTATTTCTCGTATATCAGTTACTTTTATACAGCCCCACAAAAGCAGTGCATGCCAATCAATTTTCATTTTAAATTAATTCTATAGTTCATTTATACCACTGAATGGTTAGTGTTTAAATCATCTGTGGGCCGCAAGGCCGTCCATTTCCACAAGTATGCACCTCGATAAGACACCAAGTCTTCTGAAACTTGATTATCCTTAATATAGAGCTTTGGTCATAAAAAGATTTTTGTTGAAAATAGTAGAACTTCAAATTGGAATCCTAAGGCTTGAAATGGAACATTTTTGACTCAGGGCTCTTGGTTTTGACTTGTGCCTGGATGCTTAACAGGTGGTCTGCCACTTCCCTGATGACTCTGGTGACATCATCTCTTTGCCAAGATGTTAAAGCTGAACACAGGCCCAGCAGAACAGGAGCTACCTCTGTAATTCAACAAATTATATTTATCGTCTCATCTGGCTATACCCAGTTGCCCAGGAATATGACTTTTGGTCATTACTCTTCACCATATATGTGGTTGTCATGTAAAAAAGCCAAACAAAACAGTCACAAAATCAATTTGTTAGCAGCACAGAAAGGGGGCTTCAGGGCATGGAGGAGGACCCCAATCCCCTGGGGAAAAAAGCAGAAAGGTCAATTTAGTTTATTAAAGAGCTGATCCTTTTAGGTTCAGGATATAATATACTTCCTTTAATGCCATCTAATAGGAAATCAGAAACAGTCCAAAAGCATACTATTCCCTTAGGAGGAGTCAACACAAAATTAGTACCACCAGGCCAAACTCTAGCGCTTTCTGCTGCCTTAAGCACAGAATGCTGCAATGCAAATGTCATTTTTACTTCTTGGAATCAAATTTGAGGTCTGGTGCATGGAGGTGTTCTGGTAGGCATATATATGTATATGTAAAGTAAGGGCAAATAAAGTGTACTTCAGAATGATCTGGTAGATTTATGCCATAGCCTAAAAAGCAGAGCGAAAGAAATGTATTTTTCCCTGAAACAACACATTAATGAACACACACTAATTAAGCACTTAGCTATTGCTCAGAGTGGATTTCCCTGAGCAGATTCCTCAAAAAGGAAAGAGGACAGGTGCCAAAGTAGGGAGTCCCAGGACCCAGGTGAGCCAGAAAGGGGTTTAACCTAAGGTAGAACACCCCCTAAGGGGTATGGGTGAAGAGAAGACTGGTGAGAATCAAAGCTCAAGGGCACAGGGAGAAAGGGCAATGATCTGGACTGGACAGTAAACTGCTCCTGAGGAGTGGCCATGCTATAGGCCTCTTGGCCTGGCACCGGCTGTGTGCCAAGAAAGGCACAGTGGCCCCCAGGTCCCATGCAGTGTGTGGGGATGGATACAGACATGCGCAACATGTGGTCCTCCATCTCAGATGTCTCCCGGGGTAGCTGGGCAGACTCCATCATCACATGAGAAGGAACCAGAGAACAATTCAAACGAGCAAATAATAATGGATATGATAGTGGGCTCCTGACTGTGTGAAGTTCAGAGAGGGCAGTTAGGGAAATCTTCACAGAGAAGGGAGCTGGAGCAGCCTTGATGAGCCTAGGGGAAGGGAGAGGTATGGGCGGCATCCCAGGCAAAGTGCAGCATGTGTGAAGAGCCTGAAGGTAAAGGAACATGGGGCTGCATGGATCATGTGAGGCCGAGCCACAACAAACATGGTGCTGCAGAGACGGCAGGAGACTCCCTAGTGGAGCAAATGGTGCCCTGGTGAGAACCAGTGGGAACTGTGGCTATCTGGAGAAGGTGGACGGCCAGCAAAGGACTGGATGAAGTAGGAAAGAGGGAACCCTGAAAACAGTGTGGAGGAGAGGCTAGTCGGGAGGGGAACATGGAAAGCGGGCGATGTAAGAGTCAGAGTCTGAGGAAATTTCACAGGAAGCAGATGAAGTTGTCTAGCCATAATGCTCTGTTTAGAACCCAGAAGTGGGACAGGAGAGGAAATGATAAAATGTTAGGACATTTTAGAAGAAAAATTAGTAAGTTTTGTATTTTGACTACACATGAAGTATAAAGAAGTAAGGAGTTGAGGGAAAATCCCAGAATTTCAAGTCTGTGTAAAAGGGAGGTCAGAGGAAGGAGACTTTCCATATGAACATAGTTTTGAAAACAATGATTACACATGTAATATGGGGCATACTGATGTTAAAGTGACACCTAAACAGCCAAGTGGAAATGCCCAGTGAGCAGCCAGAAAGAAGGGAATGAGGCTGGAATATGGATGTGAGCCCACACAAGGTAATTCGCAGCAATTTGTATGTTCACATATTATCCTGAGAGAAACTACTTTCTATATTCCACATGGGTTGTGAATTTTGTGTCCTTGAATTAGCTGACTACAGTTTTCCCTTTTTCAGAAGAAGCAGTAAAATAAGGCAATCTCTCTGGTACCAGAATGGAAGGAGACAAATCAGTTTGCATACAATCTATAAATTCAACGGTTGACTTGGATTAGCAGTTTGACTGTGGAGAGTCCTCAACCATTATTTGAAGGTAAAAACGGAACCCATCAGAGTTCTTCTGTTTTTAAAGATACTACTAGAAAACTCAACGTAAGGAGCCAGAAGTAATTCTTTCCCACTGACGCCCAGCCTCTTGGTCTAAGTATCACTTCTGCTACTGACTCAAACTTCTTTCATGGAAACAGGTTGCTTTGTTTCCTTAGCATGGTGTTCTCATCAGACAAATCTGTTGTTTAGTGTATACAGGTTGATTTGGTGGAATGATATTTGTGTGTGGTGTTATGTAAATAGAGTTATAGCCCATCTTTCTGATACTAACATAGACTATAATTAGAATGTATGTGTGTGTAATGAAAGGGTGTGTATTTGTGTGTGTGTGTGCACATGCCTGTGCATGCACGTGCCCATGTGCATGCTGGGTGCAGGGTTAGAGAGATGTGTGAGCAAGCCCGTGTTAAAGTTCTTGATGTAAAGAAAGTCGCCAATTCACAAAGGAATTTGATTACCTCTATCCATTATACACACGCAGTGAGTGAGTGTGCTACTCACCATCTGTCATCCATTTCATTTGCATCACCAGCACCTGGCCTGTTTATCTGCTACATTCGTTTCTTCACCGAATTCTTACGCTGCTTTAATAAAATACAGAAATGTTATTGTTAAAAACCAATTAATTTACAATCCTCTACAGAGATAGTATTACTTATAATTCAATTTGGCTTCTAATGATCTGCTTTCTTGCAAAATGACTTAATTCTTGTGTCAAAGATTAGTTATTAGATATTACCCTGCTGTACCAGTCATGTACTGCTGAGGTAGGCAAAGCAGCTTGGAATGTCCCTGGCCATTAATCAGAAGTCTGAAACATTTTCTTGTTTAACTCCTTCAAGAACCTGGTTCACGCATAATGCCCTTAACTCTTCCCTGACCAAATGCTCAGATACTGTCCTCCCTTAATTAGGTTTGATGTGAGGAGATCTGGAATTTTCAGAGAAAGCTTTTGGTCATTCATCTGAAAATGTGGATAAGCATACACAACCCGAGACTCCTTCCACCTCCACATAGCCAGTACGTTTGTATTGGACCGTTTCATACAGTTTACGTTCCTATGCAGCCATTTTGTGAATGAGGTATGGAAAGATTCCTTACCTTCCCTTTCCTTTCAAAGCGAAGGTGATTGGATTTCCCACACAATGGCGGTGCTGGGTGTCGTTTTGCTTGTTATTACAGGATTATCCACACCCTCATGCAGGCCAACCTGCTCACACAGTGGTTGTCTGCCAGCCTTCAGTCACCTTGTCCACACATTTCACCAACAGAATCACCAAACATATGGCTATAGCCAGCACATTCTAGAAACATCAGCAGAAGAAATTTATTCTTACAGATGAAAAACCCTTAAAAGCCTTCAAAAATTGTTTTGCAGTGTAACATTCTCAAGCTTCCCGTGTCTTTGCTTTTTTAACCTTTTGATGTAACCGGAATGTGGTTTGAGAACTACTATGCCCTTTCTCAATTCAATTTGAACACAAAGAAAGTGACACATATCTTAACGGGGGAACATTTTGAATATTTTTAATATAATTTTTTAATATCTTCTTTCCCACAGGGATAGAACGTAAAATAAAAATATATATACATATAAAGTTATGAGTATAAAGACTAAGACCTGCCCTAGAAATCTAATTAATTGCTATGAAAAATAGTCATGAAAACAATCATTGAAGGCTAGTGATAACGAGGTGAAAATACTCCTCAAACCTTGAAGTGACTCAATTAGACAAACCTGAAGGGGACAGAGATTAAATAATACAAACAGAAAGCAGAGCACCATTTTGATGGAAGTGTGTGTGTGTGTGTGTGTGTGTGTGTGTGTGTGTGTTGGGAGAGGGTCTCTTTCTGTGGTTTCAATGAACTCAAAATCCAGCTACACTCTAGATTTACAAAATCTATTTTTTAAATGATACATTCATTCTGCTTATACTTTTCTAGTTTTATAAGATGCAGTTGTAGCCTGCTCTGGAACATGTACTGAAATGAAACTATGTCGGGGAGGTGGGGTGGTACAAAGATAGTGGCAGTTCAGTTTGACTCCGTCTCTGGATTGTGCCACATTCAAAGCATGAGGTGCTCATTATTTTACAAAAGCAGAGAAACCAGCTTTGCGATTGAGACAGACGAAACTTGAACAGCTGTCTTAGAAGAAGCATTTTCTTTTTTGTATGTTAGAATATCAAGGGAATGGCGCCTAGCTCCACTCACTCTGTCTTACATAACAGGCTTTCTACAAACGATCAAACACTGGTAAACTCCAAAAGATCATCTTATTTCAGCTGTGTGGCTCATCCTGAATGCTACTCTCTGGTTACTCAGTAAGTTATAGATATTATTTATTCTAAATAGCTTGTCTGGTCTGTTCATACACATTTTTTACACTCTCTTGCTAGTAAAATGAAAAACAAAGGATCATCTTGAACATGAGGTTGTCCCCAAACTTGGAAGATTTACAAACCAAGTCTGAAAGGGCCAAAGGGAGAAAACTATCGGGATAAAGGTGGACAAATGGTCCCCAAATCTGTTCCCTGGTGACTTTGGCTCAGATTAATATGATTTAAAAACTTCATTGGGAATAACAAATAATTCACATCCCTGAATCACTGCTCTATATGCAAAGTAGGGATGGGAACCAAATGCCAAAATATGTCCCCAAAAAGAATAATCCCCAAGTAACCCTATTTTCCAAAGTTTATTCTTCAGATTCAGACAATGCATCATCAACCCCAGAAATAGGAGTTGAGCCAAGCAAGCTGCAATCTAATATGGAAATTTGTCCTGGCCACGGTACTGTGTCATTCTTCTGAATGGGATCACCTGCACCCATCTCTCCTAGGAGAAAATTTCAAACAGAGTTAGCTCCTTAAACCTTCTAATTAAAATGAGAAATCCCCAGGCTTCCATGACTCAGCCTCAGAAAAAGATTATTAGGAATTTAATAGGGAAAATATAGCAGCTCAGACCATCTGTGACCCAGTGCTCTGTGAGAATTTAAAGAAAACTGGAGGGAGGCAGCGCACACTCCAATGCACGCTGGAGGAGTACTTTGTAGAAGCTGCGATAAATCAACATAGTTAGAGTACAGCCTTTTTCAGATTTAATTACTGTTACATAATTATTAGCAAAGCATTCTCCTCTGAAACTGTAAAACTCATTACATCAAAAATCCCCAAGCTCCTGATGGAATTTATGAACTAGTTACTTTCTTTCTAGCTCTGGGAAAATAGTGGAATAGAGTCCAGATTTGTCTCCGGCTTTTCAGAAGGAGAGGGGGATATTTTCCCCCTGTTTTGTGTCATTTTAATAGGTTTCGGAATTGGTTTTCTATGGATCATTCTTTTAGACATCCATATTTTCACCTTAATACCTGCATAAGTGATTGAGTTCCATCTCAGTCGTAAAGGGTGTTAGGCAAGTACATTTCAAAGGATGCTGACAAGGAGCTGGCTGATTGTCAAAAGAATGAAAGATAAATAATTTTTAAATGCCTGTGATTCCTTTTGAAGATTCGCTTAGGGTCAGAAAGATCATAGCAAGTTGTGGGGCTTTTGTTGGAAGGACCAGTGTCAACGTGGGAGTGATCTGTATGCCATAGCCTACCCACCTGGCTGGGTATCTCCTCGCAACGCCACACGTAGTGACATTATATTGATAGCTTGGTCTTGGCCGTGGTGAAAGGATTTACAATATAAAACTTGGCCAATGCTACAATCAAGGCCTTTTCCCTGTAGAGCGAGTTGTTAAACGTGCACCAGCATAGCACAGTTGCTGTGTTCACCAATGACACAAGTGTAAATGCCACTTCTATTGCCCATGCAGCTCTTATAGGCATCCTAGGATAAATTCCCCCCACTGAAACTCTGTGTCCATCAAAGATTAACCAACATGGTTTATTTAAAGTCTGGCATGGGGTAGGGTTTTTTCCCCAGGGGCAGGAGCAATACTTTGAATGCTCTTGCCTGAGACAATTAGCTTTTACTCCAAAGTGTTGCTGAGCCCAAGACTGGGGTGTTCCTTCCAATGTGGGTCAGGCAGCCTCCCTGGCTCCTTAGCCCCTTACCTGCAGAGAAGTGCAGCTGCTAGAAAACAGTTTGCTCTCGATCCTATGCTCAGAATATACAACCAGATGTTTTCTGTTGTATTTGCAAGCTCTCCCGGGATTAGCTCTCAGTGAGAGGAAGATAAAGCAGCTGAGTCTTAACCAGTCAGCTCCCTTGGATCTGCTCCCTCCGTAGCCGTATTTCCCAGCTACGGACTCTCCACCAGCCCTGGGACACCTTAGTTTCTCCCTGGCAATCCCCTAATCCATACTACCTGGAGGCTCTCCCACCACACTCCCTGCTCATAACTGCCGTGTAGCCAAATGAAATGACTCCTTGCCCTGAGCAAGTACCATGCTCTTCCGTGCCATCCTTTTTCCAGTAGAAGTTGACTAACCCTCCATGAACATTGTTCTAGAATTCTGCTTTGATGTTCAATGCCATACATTCCATATTTCAGATTGACTATTGATTTTTTAAGCAATCTGTTTTTAATTGATAAGAGTTCTCATCACTTATTATTTTTATAGCAGCTTGTTATTTCTTTTAAAATCTATAAATATGATGGCTTTACAAACATCTTAGAGAATAGTGTACTTAAAGTTTTCTTTTGTTTTCAGTGTTTATTCTGTGTTCTCTAGATGTAGCTCTTCTGTGAGCTAAGTATTCTATCTCTTTCATGCTGGGGTTTTTCTTGGCTGTTTGGTGACTCTGAAGTCTGTTCATATTATAGATGAGGATCTAATTTAAACAATATTGCTAGGAAGAGTTCTCTCCACAGCTCAAAGGAAACTTGCTGTCTGACCGTGAATTTGGGTCTGGTTGGGAAAGCCCTGCTGGCTGGCTGGAGGAAGAAGCCAAGCCACAGGGCAGGACAGGCTTTCCTTCCAAGTGTACAGGTAGTTTTTCTCCTGGGGCTGGAGACCTGTGTCTCAATGACCATACATTTGTTAGAGTGTTGTTTACTTCTGTTACCCCATGCCAATTACTGTTAAGTCTGCCCATCAGAATTCTGAAATCAGAGGGTACTTCAGAATTAAATCCACTGCCAAATGCCAAATCCAGAAGCACGAGATTATGAAACTGCCCTAATGTTTTTATCGCCACCTGATTTGTTAACTAGCCTCTCTCTCATCTTCCTCCTCCTAGACTCTGCTGTTCCTGAGTTTGGAGTTCCTAGACTTTATGTCGGGGAAACTCACCCGAATCAGGAAGGTCTTTCTCTCTTTTATTTAGAGTGGTTGTAGGTTTTCCAGTTGTATTTTCTCTCCCTCTGTTGCTTATTTGAGAAAATATTCTCTATTCTGATGCTATGTTTTCCAGCTTTCGAATGTTGTTGCTGTGTTTTTAACTTGTTAACCCCTTCCTGCATTTTAAATAGAATTTGAGGAGAGAGTGGTGGCAAGGCATGACCTCAGTGATCTTGAACTAGAAGTCTTCCTCTTTTCTTTTTTCTAGGACTTAGTTCTGGCTCCATTATAACCATACCTGGAACATAACAGAATAGAACTTAACTGTGGCACTCTTCATACTTTGCCAGTGGCCTGCAAACACATCTATTTAATGATAAAGTATGAATCATGTAAAGGTACTACAGACCCTACTTTAATTAGGATACATAACAGTGGACCTCCCCATCCATTCCACATTTCCTGACTCAACACTGAGGAAAATGCTACTTTTTATCTAAGATTCCTATGGGAGCTAAGCCACCTTAAGAACTATCCAACTCTTGTTTCTTCTTTATTTTTGAATATGGTTTAAATTACTTCTATTAATTTCTTTTGTATTTTAGTAGAAAATTGTTATTAAAAAATCCACGAAAGCTTATGGTGCTAATAGTATTTTTAAGAAATCTTTGTGCAATGAACATCACACATTATTCTCTAGACAGTCATTGAGTTTATGGCTGAAAAAAATACTAAGCCTTTTGCTTAATGCCAGCATTTATTGTTTCTTTTTCTAAGACATCATTATCATAGACCCAAAGCTAATTTTTCAAGCAAAGGAACGTATTGTAAAGATTAAGAGGGGAAATGCTAATATTTTTTTACTACAACTTGCTAATTGGCAATAAAATTGCATCACAGCAGAAAATTGTTAAATATATATTTTTGGATATCAGTTACAATACTTGGAACCTTGTACTATGATCACATGAAAATCTATTTCAGTTTTATTGCCATGACGATTAATCACTTAGAGATTTATTCTGTTCCTTTAATCCACTTCCGTATATTGTCTGGTGGATGGAAGTTGCTCCCTGCAAATCTAGAATTCAAACATCTGACCTAGGGAGTAAATGCTATGCTTTAAATTGGTCAGCATGGCAATGCAGAAAACCCTAGAGGGTTACAGATGGTATCAATCACTTGCTACGCTCATGGCTAATTTAATCTCCTTCTTGCCACGTTCTCCCATCAGCCTAAAACTGCATGACCTGTCAGACTCTCTGCCACAATGTGACTGGGCTAAAGATGAAACAATTTGTTCAGTCAGGCCTTTTTGGCTACATTCTGATTCAGGTTTTGTAATAACTCCCCCTGGCGTGGTTGAAATTCATTTTAGCATGGTCTATAAAGAAGGTGTTTGATCAGCGAGTTAGAGGTTACATGAATTCAGCATTGATTCTGGGGTTGGCACTCTTTTCAACATTGCCCGTGTATTATTGTATTATCTCACTTAATCCTCACATCAATACTATGAGGGGCAGGTGCTACTAGTCGGTGAAATCTACAAGGGAGAAAAACTGAGGGCCCAAGAGAGTAAGTTGCCTGCCCAAGGGCATATGGATGGCAAGCAAGGAAGCCAGGATTGTCATTTATGAAATGATACAGTCCATGCATGTATATCCCTTGATTTTAAAAAATGCACTATATTTACAGAACTATATGTTAACTATTTACATGTAAATATACCAAATGGCCCCAAATAACAAATGAATTGTATCTCATTCATTAACTGAAGTATATGTATACCCAAATATTTTAATGAACTAATTCAGCTCACTTACAGACTTAAAAGAAGATAAGGTATATTTCTATTAAAAATATCTGTAACTCAAACATTGTCTTAGTTTATATTGACTTTTTCTTTCTATTGGCCTGAATACATTAGCTTTTACTCAGTGTTCATACTTTCTAATCTGATTTTTAAAATACATTCTGTATCCCTTTGAATTGTCTGGATGTCACTCTGCCTTTCTGGGTCTTAATCCCTCCTGTAAGCTTGGGACTGCCCATCCTTGCTCATCAATTCTAACCCTGGACCCAGAAGCACACCTAGGTTTGTGGATCCTGCAGCTTTTATGACTGGGATGGAGGGGGTAGAAGAATCCAAAAAGAATCCAAAATGAAAAATACAAATGAATATTTACTCAAAGTAAGAAAGGAATCACAATTCATCATAGATTTTTAAAAAGCTGGAAAATGCTAAAAATATTATGAAATTGAAGTACACAGAGACAATATTTTTAACAGTTAACTGGTTGACAACTTAAAAATACCTTTCCCTGGGGTGCCTGGGTGGCTCAGTTGGTTAAGCATCTGTCTCTGGATTTTGGCCTAGGTTGTGATCTGAGGTTAGCAGTGTGATCATATGCTGGCTGTGTGGAGCCTGCTTGGGATTCTCTCTCCCTCTCTCTGTCTCTCTCCCTCTCTCTCTGCCCCTCCCCTGCTTGTTCTGTCTCTCTCTCCCAAAATAGATAAATAAACTTCTTTAAAAAAATCTTTAAAAATTCAAAAAAAATCTTTTCCCTACAATTTTTGGCTGTATAATCATTGCTCATCTCTTCCTATGACAACAATTTGGTCGTACAACTTTTAATAGAATAGAAAGCTATCCCAGTCTCTACCATTTTTATCCAACTTTTCTGCATGCGTGTGTGTGTTCACAAATGAATTTATGGATTATCAGAATAGATCTACACGTGTGTTCAAATCAAGATTTTTTAATTTATCACTTGCTTTATGGAACATTGTAAAATGCCTTTACAAATGGCAGCTAAGATGGTTATAAACATTATAAAATATGCCACTGTATCCCCCAAAAGGGGGGATGTGAGGCACATTTATACTTATCTGGTGTATCAGCCCACTCCTGACAGGAGAGAACTCTCTGTCTGAGAAGAATTGTTTAAGGAACTTGGTATTAATATTCAATATTCCTAGGATCACCAAGCCTGGGGACAGAGAAGTCACAGCAAACACTGCCCCAGCTTCTGGAGAATGCACCTTATAAAGCAGAACACTTACTACAGGCCTTGAGCAAGTAGAAACACACCTCACTGCTCACAGTGACAGGTGCTTAGTCACCATAGCTAAGACTAATAAACAAGAACGCTGTGGAACGGAGCAAACCAGGGAGATCTCAAAGACTAAGGCCCCCTTCGGCTGGCAGAGTCAGGCACTCAATATGCTTATGATCACACAGCCAGAAACTAATATTCCTAAAAAGAAATCATTCTTGGATGAAAGAAAACTATTCTCTTTGGGACGAGAGGAACAGTAACACTCAACAGAATGGTGAGTTTTTATTACCCAGCTATTTAAAATTCTAAGCACTATTGTTTGTGTTATTTAACACTTAGAGAATGATATAATGAGGACACACAATCGGATACCTTCTCACTGTTCGTGTCAAGTAACTGCTGGCTATACTCCCTCCTAATCTCATCTGATTGTGTGCCCAACGGAGGCCTCCAAACCTCTGTCCAACAGAGGAGATGGGAGTCCACAGTGTTAAATTCTAAGAGGTTGCCCCAGCCATCTGGGTTTTAGGAGGAGCCAGCCTGTGATCCTTGCAGATGATGGGAAGTCCCTCTCTCTTGTTTGCCGTCCTCCCTATCCAACCACACAGCTCCTATCTCCGCTGAAACAGGAAACTCGGCTTGGCGTTGGCTCAGCTTTCAGACCCATGTGGTTTTCTGCCCCACATCGCTTAGGAAAAGCTGGAAGAGAGAGATCTGAGCCCCACCAGGGCTCCTCAGTGTGATTCCCTCCTAATGATCCTTTTCCAATCAGAAGGGAGTAATTCTCCTCTACCTCATTATTTTCCTGCCTACCTTTCTGCCCTTTGAAGCTGAGTTCTTCCTTCCATTAACAAACAACTAGGACCCTGTACTCACCAGTACTTTGTACTAATCTTACAGTTTTATAGCCTGACCTCTGACCAACCTTTTGACATAAATTGTTTCTTAAAGGGGCAGTGCTCGCTTTTTATAAACTTATTAGAAGATCTTAAAAGGGATTCTACTTCCTTCTGGGATCCCCTGGAGAAAACAATATATGCGAAATACAGTTATTTTTTATTTAGGCTGTGGGGTGCCTTTTTGCACTGTCTTCATGTCAGATTCCACACAGTGGCCTGGATACTTGGTATTTGGAAACCAGGCAGGAAGTTAGCATTTTAAACTGTTCCTAAACACAAATTAGACTCATTCTCATCTTCTGTGACAGGAATAGCACTTGATAAACACATAGAGTACTCTTGGGATACAAAATAAACGGATTCGATTAAACAAACATTTATTGAGCACCTGCTGTGTGCATGCAAGACACCGTGTTGAGTGCTATACTTAGTGCTGTGAATCAGCCGCATGACCAGGATTTGCAATTGGATAGAGCATATGGCTTTACATGGGCATAATATAGAATTCTTAACGTTCATAAAGGAAATAAACACAATACGAGCAGATGATGGCGTAAGCATCCCAGGAAGTTGTGAGGGACGGGCAGTGCATTCTCAGATTGGGGAGGACAAAAGGAGGCCATGATTCAGATTTTCTTTCTTGTCTTTTCTTCTAAGGTTTTCTTAACCAGTGTCTCTCCCCAGTTGTAACAATCAGTTGCTCAAATGGGTCAGGTCTTCTCAGGTCTTCTCTTAGGGTTCCCCCTTTTCCACGGGCTTGGTCTATATCCAGACTAATAGATTTACAATGTTTGCAAACATTGTATGTGTTTGGGGTAGTAGTAAAATATTCAAGTTTTAAAACTTTAAGACTTTAAAAAATTCAATCCTTAAAACTCCCAAAATATAAGTAGTATTATGTAACACTGTTTCTGTGAAACACATAAGTCATCTTATCTCTCCTTAAAGCAAGATTTTGCCATGACTTTACTAAAATGACTGAACTTGGACATTGCCAGGGTATTTTCTTTCTTTCCTTTCTTTCTTTTTTTTTTCCTAAGCTGTGTTATGGATGGACTGTGGAGGTGGATTTTGAAAGACTTGGCTATAATTCAAATTCTGCCACTTGCTAGCAGTGTGAGTTTGTGCGAGTCACTCAGCTTCTCTGCTTTTCCAGATTTGAGGCTAGTAATTACATTTATTTGCCACAATCTGTCAAAAGGGTTGTTGTGATAATCCACATAAAATAACACAGGTATTCAGACAGAAGCGATCATTAGCACAACAAGCCCTTTTCACTAGTTGTTACCAGCTATCAATGTTAAATTTCTAATTCTCTTCCCTGATCTTTATAGAATGTTTCTTTTCTAATTACTTCATATTTCCTAGCTTAGGATCAAAACACAGACGTCTTCTACAAAGATGTTAGTTTGAGAACAGTGGCTCTTTGAGCCCATTTCCCTCATGTAGCCTTGCCCCCTTTTCTAGTGGGAGCATCCTTGCTGGTACAGATCCAGGCAAAGGCTTATTTCCCTTCTGTCTTCTCAGCTCCCAACTTCCTTTCCCTTCAGTCAACCCCTCCTCCTGTCTGTAATAGAAGCGAGAAGGTGCGATTGCCAAATATAATGTTGAGAAGCCAACTCTGTCATTAGGGTTCCCCCCACCCCCTAGGTTTCCCTTGTCAGTTTAACTTTTGACAAATGGCAGTAAAAAGTCTCTGGCAAGACTTATAGAGTGAAATGTAGTAACTTAACCACAGACTTCACCATTATTGATAAAGAGATTCTTTCCAGGACAAAGTCTGGAAGAAAAGTGCTTTGAGTGGTCTGGTCTCTTCAGCCAGACATCATAATGGGAATGGCTAAGGAAGGAAAGCAGTTGGCGAGCACAAAACACATTGAGGGACTGTATGGTGGGGCTCCATGAGCCACAGCTCCCAAGGAAATAAAACGTTAGAGGAAGTCACAGGTGAGAAACATGTTTTCTTTAGGCTTATTGCTCTCTTTCAGGCCTGAGAAGGAAAGTAATTATTATAGTTCTTTTTCATCTGGAATGATGCAAATCGTGTATCTCATTCAGTAGGGAACTTGAACTCCGTCTCATGGAAGGATGAAATCTAGCTACAAAACATAAAGTACCTATCAATTCTGGCAGGATCATGAAAAAGAGGGTTTAAATTGAACAATTCTTTTCTCTCCATCTTCTTATATAAATCAAATAAGGTGTGTGTGTGTGTGTGTGTGTGTGTGTGTGTGTGTGTGTGTGTATTTCTCCTTCTTCTCCTTCATCTTCTAAGAAAGAACAGTGAAAAGAAAAAGTTGGGAACCAGAAAAAAACCCAAGAGTCTTGGCAGGTCTTCGAGATTGGGTGCTTTGTTTTTCTCCATCACTAAATCTACACGTGGCAGTTGGCCTATAGATTTTAAAAATATATTTATCTAACATAATAAAAATAAGAAATAAACCAAGCCTTTAGTTCCATAATTCGAAAGCCAGTGTTTCACACTTTGGTTAGGTCAAGTGCCCTCTGACTTGACATCCTGGATATTCATAAATGATTCAATGGAGTGACCAGAAACCTAAAATTGAAGCCATATGGAAACTTACTGTGCATATTCAATTGTGTGTAGCAGTGTTAACAGCATCGTGATTTGTGGCTGCAAGTAATAAATGAATTATATTAATTTTGTAGCTGCAAGCTAATTTCTCCAGAATTACTTTTTAATAACCAAGCATCATGTTCGCTGGTAAGATTTAAATACATTTAGGAACAAATTTGTAGACTTTTAAGTAATGCTAGATTATCATTTTGAAAGCTTAAGAGTTCATTTACTATTTCCCCTAACACCAAATTTTTAGATAGAAAACAATTTTGCTCAAACTGGGTAAGTATGTTGCTAAACAGTGTGTGTGGGATTACCCAGCAGGGGTCCTCACCCTTCTCTGGCCAGGTGGGAACTGCCTTGTTGTAAATATCCCCTCCACATACACATTTTATAGGTGATTTGTCTTTATCATATTTTCTTCCTAATTATGTTTGATAATGGATAATATTATAATTAGTTGGCCTTCCCTGAAGGAAGAGATAGGAAAGGAAAACCTAGCATGTACTGGATTGCTATGGGTAATCTGTTTGCAAGCAATTGGAATGGTATCACCCAAAATATTCAACTCCTTCACAAATACTACCAATGATCATTGTTTATTGCATGCTCCCTATGTGCCAGACATACTGAGTGATTTACATACAATATCTAATTTAATCTTCCCCAAAATAGTATTAATTGCTGTGTGATCTCCCCATTGCAAAAATGGCAAAGAGGTTAAGAAAAGTTACTCCAGTAGCTTCCTAAATTGATGGTTCACCTTATGTGATGGAATGGGATAGAGTGGTCAATTTTCACCTTTTCTTATTACAGTATCTGATTTCATGACAGAAAACTTCACAGCAAGGGACTTTTAAAAACCTGCACAACAAAATTGTTGCAAAATCTTGTATTTAGGAACCATTTTTTCATTTGTGTGCATGGTCCTCGGTGATCCTATCCAGATGTCAAAGGTCAGTTTGGGTACAGCACCTGCAGCAATGCCAAGAGGATTCAGGGATAACAGCTCCAAATACAAACAGAGATGGTGTCCATTACCATGTTCAACCCCACAGAGGAGCTGTACCCAGAGAAACACTATTAGCGCCCCAGTCTTACTCCTCTTTTCTTTTCAGGCTTCACACCCTGAGTTTGAGCCCACCCATGCCCTGAAGTCCAACTGCAGCACAGACCTTTCTCTTGAACTCCAAACTTAGAGGGCTCCCATTGAACTGCCTACCCCATCACACAACTGGACTATCCACAAAGAGGTTCATCTCAACAAGTTACAAACAAACCACAGATGTGTAAGTGTTCGTCATCCTCTGGTCTCGTTCTCATTTCCGGATCCAGACAGTAATTATGATGGTTTCTCAGTGGTCAGTGGTCGTCACCCTTCAGGGCCTCCTCCTTCCTTTCTATTCCACAGTCATCTTTCATCAGAGCTATTTTCTAGTAGGTTCCCTGGGTCACTTCACCTCTCACTTTGCCACTACAGCAACGCTCCTGAAGTGTGTGTGTGTTGATGTACTGGTCTGAAAAGACCCTTCAGCAGTCTCCCCTGCAGACCTACAAGGCTTTCCATGGTGTTGCCTTGCCCAGTGTATCCAGGCTCACCTCAGGCCGATCCCAGCTGACTCCAAACACCCCCACCAAACACCCCCGTCAAACTGAACTTGCAATTCTGAAAGCCATTTGCACCTTCCTCTCTCCAGGTGAACATTTCTCCCTGAACCTCCCTTCTGTTAGAGTCTAAGAGGGGCTTCCCAGTAAATAACAGCCCCTTAAAAAGATAAGAAATAAGGTGTATGAAAGCCAAAGATCAACCTTATAACTGATGAAGTTAGTGTCAGAGAATTTTGAGTGTGAGCTAACCGAGCTTGCTGACTCAATGCTAGAAATGGAAAATGTGTTCCAAATAATCACAGAAGACCCTGGAAGACCTCAGAAGACTGTACTTTCCCCGCAGCTCCTTCACTTGGGACTCTAGGGAACTCACAAGAACAAGTGTGGCTGGAAAGGAGGAGAGGTTGAGGCAAATAAGCCCAATATTCTTTTCCAACATCCTCCAATCAGATTAAGGGATCCCTTCTCCAGAGAAAGGGCTTAGGAGGTACTGAGAAGCCAAGAATGTCTGACCTTTCCATCTGCATGAAAATAACAGGAGGAGGAAAGGAGCATTCCCTCTGTACGCCCTCTGGCGCTTGTCCATCTGTGAAATGTCTGTAACTCAAGCATCATCTACAGAAAGCTCCTGGTCCTGCCTCTCCAACACCCTGGCCCAGGATGAAAAGATTTTGCCTCTACCTGTGTCCCCTCCACCAAGGCTTTTGATTTACTAATTTATATTTAACTGTATGCCTGTCTTCTGTCTTAGACTCCTTGTTCTTGGAAAGCCATGTCTTTTTCATTTTTTATATCCTTCATACCTAGTGTAGTACCTAAAAAACAGTAGTTTAGTAATAGATCTTTGTTGACGTAATGGATGCTCTTTTGGCCTTGATTATTCAGGCCCCAAGGAGCATACATAGCCTGTTCACCACTGTGTCTACCCCTCTTCCGTCACCTTCTAAGCAGCTGGTGCAGGATGGAACTGCTGAACTGTTACCTGGGTGAGACACACAGCCATCCTCGCTACACTGAGGCTCCTCAAGAATGGAGAGCTTGCTTCCTCTTACCTCACTGTGTCCTCACTACCTAGAGCAGTGCAGGACTTACCAGAGCAGGGACTCAATAAATAATTGTTAAATGAACAACTCCTCTCATTATATCCTACATTTTCCTCCTCCCTTTAAGACAGAAACATGTGAAGGCCATGACCCATTATGGTGAGGTTTTATTGAAGTCATGGAGCAATTGCCAAAGCATTGCCCTAGTGTTCTTTTGGGAAGGTGTTGATTTTGTATCCCTCTCTTTATTGGATACTGAGCCCAAACTAGTGTGTGTGTGTGTGTGTGTGTGTGTGTGTGTGTGTGTATTCCACCCCCACCCCCACAATTCCAGTTCTTCAGAGGGTGCTGGCCAGTCTACATTCCTGTCTAGCTCCTCTTTGATTTGACATGGAATCCCAGTGGGAACTGAACTGTCTCAATTTGCAATTCTCCAGATGCAGTGGGAAATGAAAATTTTTAGATTGTTTTGAGGATATCTCTTTTCTTTGTTGAGCTTGGGAACATATACACAAAGACATATTTTCCCATGATGACAAGCACACAACTTTGCTTGCTACTCCGTGGTGCTGCCCTTAAGACAGTGCCATGAGGCACACTACATTCAATGCTCCCAGGGTTAGAGCAAGTCTGTATCCCTCTACCGCAAAAGAGGAGTGAGGATCCCAGCACATGGTCCACCAGGATATCATTTGTTATCTCCAGCCGTGTCTTAAGTACAAACACAAAAATCTCTCATGACTAATTTTGCTTTTTGAGAAGAAAAAGACACAGAATGTTCAGCAAAGGGAATTTGAGAGTAGGCATATTCTGAAACTGAACAAGGGGGGTACCTGGGAGGCTCAGTTGGTTAAGCATCTGACTTTCGCTCAGGTCATGATCTCGTGGTTCGAGAGTTCGAGCCCCGCATCATGCTCTGTGCTGACATCTCAGAGCCTGGAGACTGTCTTTGGATTCTGTGTCTCCCTCTCTCTCTGACTTTCCCCTGCTCTCTCTCTCTCAAAGCTAAAATAAAGCATTAAAAATTTTTTAAAAAGAAAAAAAACAAACAAGGAAGAATGCCCAAATGGTTGGGGATCGTTGCTCTCCAAGAACAAATTCCAGAGACATCTACATGTACATCCAACTTTTTGACAAGTGTACTGACTGATCAAAGGTTGGAAAAACAAGCAACCATTGTGTCTTAACAGATTACACACCTATGACATTTTTTTAATTTAAATGTTTTTATTCTTGAGAGAAAGAAAAAGAGAGACAGAGCATGAGTGGGGGAGGGGCAGAGAAAGAGAGAGAGACACAGAATCCAAAGACAGTTTCCAGGCTTTGAGCTGTCACCATAGAGCCTGGCATGGGGCTCGAACTAAGAAACCATGAGATCATAACCTGAGCCACTTAGGTGCCCCTCCCCCACACCTATGAAATTAGCTGAGCAATGCTGTTTCACAAAGGCTAGTGCAACTCATGTTATGATTTCACTTTCTTATCACAACACCAATGGACACTTGGACTTCCTCCTCTTCCTTACTCTATCCCATAATCTATGTCAGACTATCTGAATGAGAGATGAAAAGCCAAAGATTTGATGCAGATAGTGTGCAGCTTTTCTTTCATTAGCCTTATCGGTCACTCCCTGTATTCATTGTTCAGCAGTGTGAAATGCAATCTGGTGCTGGCATTCTAGGAGTTCATGTGCACCAGGTAAAGCCAAGGATTCAGTAAGTGGAGGTGAAATCTGAAATATCAGGTGAAATCACTGTATTCCAAAAATGATATCCCAGGTGACTCTGATGCCAGAAAAACTTAGGAATCCTGACCTACAAATCCAGCACTTGATGGGACTCTTGCAAGATTCTGATGGACTCTTTCACACTTTTTTTCGTTCTTACTTTATACTCCAGTGTAAGTCTCTGAACTGATTGGGTGCCTCTCCTCTTTCTAACATGGAAAGGATCCTCGTTCTTTACCATCTTCCTCTGAGAGCTCTCATTGAAAGACTGCTTTTGTCAAATTCTGGAAAGAAATAAGGTCCCTGACTTGCCATTTTAGTGGTTCTTGCTACATTGTAAGAGTCATCTCTGGAAACTGGCAGGAAAGCACACAGGGGACCCTCTCAAGCCTTCTCACCTTTTTGGCAAGAGAGGGTCTGACATGAGTTATAATGAAGTTTTAAGTTTAGTTCCAGGTGTTTGCAGGGCCTTGGCATTCTGGCTTTTTCATTTATTTACTCTACCATTGGTATCTTGTTGATTAGTGGCTGTCCAACTGTTTCCTGTGTGTGTGTGTGTGTGTATCTTAAGCAAAATTTCAGTTAAACTAATACATACTTTTACTTTGTGTGAGGGACTCTTTTTATTCTATAAATGGAATTTGTTATATTTTATATTTAACAGAATTGTATTTTATAATATACTAAAATTATATTGATTCAATCCACAAGGCTAAATTGGTATCGCAACGTGCTACTTGGATCTAACCTGCACTGTAAAAACTTGTTGTTGGTGCTGTTCAGATTTAGCAAAAGTCAATATGTTGATGCCACGTTAATAATAGAAACAATAGCTGGTTTCATCAGCTGCCTGCTTGCTTTGAACCAGGAGGCGAGCTAGTATTTTCCTAAATGATTACATTTTCTTTACAACCTTATGATGTGTATGCCATTATTTTCACTTTATAGGTGAAAATCTGAACCCTAGTGTCAGTTGTCATTGGATGTGAAAGGTGCATGCTGTTTTGCTTATGATTCATGATGTTCTTCTTTTTTAAAATCTTTTGGAAGATATTTTATTTATTTTTTAAAGTCTTTTTTTTTTCACGATGTTCTTCTGTAATAAAGCCAGACCATATATCTCCAATCACATTCATGGAGTCAAGAATGTAATGAGTGTACATACATACAGACACAAAGATTAAATATTGCCCCGCTCTCAAGGAGTATACAATCTAGGCATATCTATAAGTTACAAAGCAACATGTGACTTAAATAAGATTCTGACTATAAAACTATTTAGGCAGTGAAGAGTTAGATGATAACTATGTAACCAAAACAAGAGAGATGTGACCTCAGAGCACCATGATGCCACTACAGACTAGAGGGATCTGGAAGGCTTCAATAGGAGGTGGCCTTAAAAGTACATGTGAACTTGAGAAAGTGGAGACTCTAAATGAGCACATCTCAAACAGGTGAAGCTGTGCAAGACCCCAAAGCAGATGTACATGAAACAAACAAGTTCAACCTCAGGGTCATTTTCCTATAGCACAGAAGTTGTCTACCCTTGCTCCTCAGAGATATCTCAGGAGCTGGAGCACAGATGAGGATGTCTTGGTTCCTGGCCCTCCATTCCTGTCTTTACCAGGACCAGGAACATTTTTATGTGTACATGAACTCCTAAGATATCATTTGAACAAAGGATATAGATTAAAAAAAAAATAAGTGAAAACCATTGATAACGAAATGGGATATCCGGTTGGATAAGTGGACTATGGATTCCACACACAAGGCCTTGGGTGCCAGTTTAGGAACTATGGAATATTTCTTGGGGGATAGGAGCCTCAGGACTGGTTTTGGTCATCTTTGTCCACTAGCATTGTGCCCATGGGCATGCGACATGACTCTGCTGATTTGGCTTCTAAATAAAATAAGGACCATATGAATTATTACCTAATGCTAAAGTTCCTGGGACTAAAAAAGGTGAACATGTGAAAAGTATTTTAAATTCTAAAGTGCTATATGATATCAACAGTTGTTCTCAGTTTCAATATGGAGGATTTAGAGGAATAAAAAATGCATTTAATTATTTATCATGTAGAAAATAATAACCATGAACGGTGTTACTCTGAGGGACTGTGTGTCAGAATAGTGGGAGAAGATTAATCTGGCATTGGGAAATGGCCTGAAAGGAGAAAGGTGGAACCAAGGTAATGAACTTGGAGGTCAGTATTTTGGTCTAGGGGTGAAGTGAGACAGGGAAAGCAATAGAACTTAAAGATTAACTTGAAAGGCTGGTGGCAAGAAAGCAAAGGAACTATGAGAAATATTAAATATCATGTTTTCCTACACACTGCAGCCAAGTTTTGGAAATGACTGGCAAGAAGGGTAGTGTTTTGGAGAGATCACTATCCACATGTTGAGCTTCGAGGACAAGGGGATAGCCACTGAGGTCTTTGGTGGCCTGAAGTACAGTTCTGGAGGTCCTCACGTAGGGGACACAGGAGGAGAAGTGGGATCTGCAAGACACTGAAGACAGGTGCAGAGGGCTGAGTGCCCGGCAAAGATGAGAGAAGGAAGAAGAGCTGCTAAAGGGGACAGAAGAAGAGTTATCAAAGTGTGAAGAGGCCCACAATAGCTGGAGAGGGCAGGGGCAGCCAGGGAGGGAGCAAAGAGAAGGCCTGAAGAACAGTCACTGGATGTCAGCAACTTGTGTACTTCTTATGAGCCTTCTTTTACCAGAAACCAAGAATCCGCAAAGTTGTGTCCCTTGGTTGAGCATGCCAAGCTAATGGACATGGCTGGACAGAGCTGGGCCCTCAGGCTCACCCCCTCAGTGGATCTTGCACACCCCCTTCTATAATGGGATCTCTTGTCAACAATTCCAACCTGCTATCCCAATTCTTTTCATTGGTGATTTTTACACACTTTCATTTTTAAACATCAGTATGCTTTGTTCAGAGGATGCCATAGGAGTTGGAGTAAATATTACAACACATGCACTGTCAGTTGGATAGTGGAGGTGGAGATGGAGAAAGGACTACAGCAGATCAAAGAGACAGGGTGCTAAAGAAGGTGTGACAGTTTGTGTCTGGTGCGTATTGAAGAGTTTGGACTGGGAGAGAAAGAGAACAAGAGGTTAGGTGGGGCTTTAGAATGAAGAAGGGTATTTTCTTGTCATTGTTCCATTTGGGTTCTCCAATTTGGGAAGGAAATCTTATATACCTAGCTCAGTCTCTGCCTATGTTAGAACATTGTATTACACACTAAGTATGAAGGGGCAGAGTATAGGGGTGCCTGGATGGCTCAGTCAGTTGAGCGTCTGACTTTGGCTCAGGTCATGATCAAAGAGTTCGTGAGTTCAAGCCCCGCATCAGGCTCTGTGCTGACAGCTCAGGGCTTGGAGCCCTGTGTCTCTCTCTCTCTCTGCTTCTCCCCTGTTCATGCTCTCTCTCTCTTTCTCTCTCTCAAAATAAACATTAAAAAAGGGGGGCAGGGTATGAACCCTCCCTTTCTATCCCCTGGTATATAACTACTCAAAAGAATTTGAACTCTGTCCTAATTTGGAAGCCTGCATTAAGAAACAGGGCCCCTGTTGGAGAGGGGGATACCAACAAGTAGGGAAAGTATCAGAGGCAGTAAGCCTGAGGGGAGACAGGCTGCAGTGGCTTTGAGTACAGCATGAGGCTATGCTTGAATCTCCTCTCTGGGGCGACCTGGGACCAGACACCACAGGGCTGAGTGGTTAAAGCAGGAGACCCTTATCAGGAGCCTGGGCACCCTGCCTTCCCTTCAAAATGAGAGCATGTTTTTTCTTATACACCAGAGACCCAGAGACAGGCAATGAGAGACAGAAAGCAGTTCCAAGGGAGAGTGCTAATGCCCAGATGACATTAATGGAGGTCAAAGGTGGGCTGCTGGGGTAGAACACCAACCACGCAGCACTGTGTTGGAGGTGGCATCCATACAGCAACCTGGGGGAGAAGGAAACCCTCACCTTCCATGACTTCAAGACAGACAGCGAGAGGCCCGAGGTCAGGCATTTTGCTGGAGGTAGGGAGGACTGGACTTAAGAATGAACCCACTTAGATCCCACAAGCCGAGGGAGCCTAAGGGACCATGTGGTGACATAGATGTGTGCGGTCTGATGGGAAAGAGATAGTAGAAACAGAAACCAGAATACATGGGCCAAGTGTACAATCTCAGAGAGGAGAAGAGGGACTTGGTCCTGGAAAGAGGGAAGCAAACTTGGCCGCTCACAGCTGGGGAGGGAAAATGTATGTAAAGATGGGGCTCACAATATTAAGAAATAAGCTAAGACAATCTCTTGTCTGAGAGACTGAACCTTTTGGGGAAGGCGAGTAATGCCATGCACAGAACATGTCATGGTAGAGGACAGGGCACTGCAGTGTGGGGAGGAAAAGGGCAGTGTGGTTCAAGACACCCCCACGAGGGCATTGATGAAGGATGCGCCACCGCAATGGTCCAGCTCAAGTTTGATGTGCAGTGTGTCCCTCTGGCACCCAGATGGAAGGCATGTCTTGCAACAACATATGCCTCTTGAACCGTCAGGAGGAGTTTGAAAACAGTTAAAAATCTTACTGAGCACCATGAAGTGCAAGGCAGAGTGCTGCGGTGGTCCACACAGCATATAAGTTGAGGTCCCACCTCTTGAGGATTCTAGAGAGGGAGGCATGGCAGAGATTGCTAAGTGCCTGACCAGCACCTGTCTCTTCCTTTTTTTTTACTTGCAGGTGGCAATATGCTCTGATGAAAAGGATATATCTCCCAGTGTCTTTTAAATCTAGAGGTGAATTCAAATATCAGTGAGATATTAAGTAGAAGTCATTGGGTGGGGCTCCCATAAATATTTTCTGCAAGGGTCCGGTCAGGTGGGTGGGGCACCCTTTGGCCATCTCCTTTCCTTCTTCTTGGTTGGAATGAAGACACAATAGTTAGAACCGCAATACTCATTTGGGGCCATGAGGCCAATTTGAGAATGGAGTGGAAAGGTAGGAGCCAAGGCCTCTTGTGCCCCTGGACATCCATTTAAGTTATATACGACCTACTACTTCTTTCCTATAAAAGGTAAATACATCTTTTTTTTTGTTGAGGATATATATATATACACATATATACATATATATATAAACATATATATAAAAATATAATCCTGATACAGGAGAAAAGACAAACATTGGAGAAATACAAGATTTATAATATAAAAAAATAAATACAATATTCACATAATTCAACTCAAAAGAAAGAAGTCTTTCAATATGAAAGGCAATAATTATTTCAAAGCTTCAGAAAACAGAAAAGGCTTTTCGTCCTTTCTTGTTGGGAGATGAGGAGATCGGGTCAGAGAGAAAGTAAGGAGCTAAGGTATTCTGACCTCCATATTGGATGCTGTGTACTGTCTCACTGAGGCTGCAATAAGAGGTTAGTGGTGAGGCAAAATTTTGACCCAAATCTGACTCCAAGACTTCTGGACCTAAAGTGTGTTGTCTATATTCTACCATTTCCCTTTCCATGGGAGTAATACCTTAAAAGGTAAGATTCTGCAGTGCATGGCATCTGTGACTTTGGTGTGTGAATGATTTCTCAAGATTGAGGTTCCCAGAGAAGTGCTGAAGAAGACACTGACCTTCTGATCTTGGTCAGTGTACAGGGGACCAGCTGGGTGGTTCCCATACTGGGGGGTCATTGGTGGGAGGGGAAGGATGAACAAGCCACAGGGATCAGTCTCCCACACACTACTTACACACAACATGGCACCCTGGATTCTAGTAGTTCAGCAGAGCACAGAGCACATATCAGATTTGTGCCCCTGAACCGTAGAAGAAATGTCATAATCTCTGGGGTCAAGCGTCGAAAAACCCCGTTCTTTCACGTGAGTTTACTTCCAGCCGAGCCCTGAGACAAGACACTTCTTCTGAACATTTGCTTCTTCCCCAGACATTCAGCCAGCTGCTTTTTCTTAGCATTCCATTGCCGGAGGGGGAGGGGAGAATGCGTCTCCTGTTGTGGTCGCTAGTTCCAACATGGATTTGTGACCCTGGAAAGACTGTAGTCAAAACCTGTCCAGACCAACAGGACACTGAACCCGCCTAATGCTGCTTGAAGGGAGTCACCTTGGAACAAGGGGGGGGAGACCGCACTTAACTCTGTTAGTGACTAAACAGAAATGCCTTACTTTTTTTGTTTGTTTGTTTTTGTTTTCTTTTAAGTCAGATCCTTCTAGTTTCTGATGCTTCTTCACTTTCTTGCTCTTTTCTCAGACAGGGTGACCAGTGATCAGACTCTTGGTGTCTGAGGGGCCTTGAAGAGGCCTGGTAATCCTGGACATGGTCCCAGAGAGGGCAGCCAGGGCGAGTCACTCCTGTGTCTAGACAGGGAACTGACCGCTCTCTACCCCGGGCAAACGTCTCTCCACCCCTAGAGGGCACACTTCCTCCTCTCTCCCTGACTTCTTTGCCCTCTTGGGATTGGAATAACAGGTGCTGTCACAACCGCTTAGAAGGTCGCGTTCATCACCCGCTGAATCCCGCGCCAGCAGCTGCTTAAGCACCTTTGCCCCGCGGAGCGCGGGTGCCGTGCGCTCTAACGCGGGGGTAGCTGGAGAGCCGCTGCCCCTGGAGGATGGGGCGCAGGCCTCTCGGCCTCCGTTCTAGAAGTTCCGCAGGTGTGGGAAGGCAGGCCAGGAGCTGATTTCAGTGGAGTTTGAGCAAACTGGAGCCGCCGCCACCTCTGCTACCTCCACTGCGGCAGACGGGGCGGGAGACAAGGGCGTCACCCCTTCCAGCCTCTTGGGTCCTGGCCCCAAAAGGTCCCCTCCTGCTTCGGACCAGAGTACCTGGGGCCGCCGGCTCCCCAGGCCGCGCAACCCCTTCCCTGGCGGGCGAGTTCGGCTCGGGAGCCGCTCGCAGGGCGCGGCGCCGGGTCCCAGGGCGCCCACTACGGGCAGTGCAGCCTGTGTCCCTGTGCCCCGGTGACAACCGCGGGGGCGCGAAGCCGTCTCCTTCCTCCCCACGCGCCGCACTCCAGGAGCCGTCGGGCCTGCGCGGGCTCGGGCGGTGACTGCGGGGCGTACGATGGGCAGCGCCGGCCGGCGGGGAGCGCGGACCCCTTGCAGAGGCCCACCCAGACCCGCCCAGTCCCGCTACCGCGGGACCCCTTTCTGCCGCCCTCGCAGGCCTTCGCAGCTGTCCCCCTCCTTCCCCTGGGGGGCAAACCTGCGCAGGAGGGCATCTGGAGGGAGGTCACTGCCACGTTGGCTTTTATTCTAGGAGGGGCTCAGTTCTGCCTAAGAGGCTGAGCTCTCCAGGCGCTGTTCAAGGGGGTTTTTTGGTGGCCTTTTGTCAGGAAACTTTTAATCACTCAGAATTTAGCCTCTAATCGGCCAGACTTATTTAAACCGCGCAGAGTAAAACCTTCTATTTTTAACATCCACTCTTGGTGTTTGCTGGAAATTTGCCACCGAATTTCGGCTGGAGCTGAAGGTTACCAGGATTTATCATTGTTTCCCCAGGATGTTTAACCCTCATGGGCTCCTCCTCTTTCATTTAAGATACTTAAAAAAATTTTTTTTTCTTGTAAGCGCTTTGGCCATTTTGTTTAAGAAATTTGTTTTATCTCGTACGTATGTTTCTGCAATGGGGAGGAGGGTGTGCTAGAGACAGCATCTGTGGACCAGGAAATAATAAGTATCATGCAAAAATATCACAGCTAATAGATGTCCTTTAGGAGTGTAAATATCTATGTTTAATTGCTTTAAAAATGTGGGGTGGAAAAACACAATTATACATTGTGATAACAAACCTGTACAGATATTTTTTGAACGATACAAAACAAAAGCTGAAAATTTTTTCTTCATGATTGAAATAATTGTTCCCCAAATCATGACACCGTCTGCCCAAATATCATGTCGCCCCCCTCTGCAGAACTTGAAGAGGAATAGTTACCAATTGAATGCATTGAGATTCATCCTTAATAAAAAGAAAATTGCATAGCTTTTTATATTGTTGCACATCCTCAAATGCATCTCCCAATATCAATGTCACCTTAGTGTTATTCTCAATATTTTAAATTTTCAGTTTTCAGAGATACATAATATATAATTGCTAGTAATTATAAACACATTTTATTCATCTGATTTTAATAACATGCATTTTTATCATTACTGTACAACTGAAATAGACATTGAGTTATACTGTGCGCATGTCTTTATTCAACAGTATATTTTTAGACACCTTGTTCAAACAAATTAAGTGAATTTAAAAGAAAATAAAACAAGAAAAAATCCTTCCAGTAGAAACAGAATCACAGTGCTTTACAGACAAAAGGAAAGGAAAAGAAGTTCTCATACGAAAAGAGATTTATTATTACATAGAAAATTCTCACAATAGTTGAAACACACTTCAGAAACTAGTAAACACCTTAGATAGAGTTGTGCCAATTACTCAGCCCACAAGCATCTGCTTTGTCTTAATTAGACGGGGGAGGTGAATGACCACTGTTTATTTTCATTTTCCTCATTAATTATGAAAAACTGCATTTAATTCATCTTGCATGGTGAGAGATTGGCTGCGCAGATGTAAGTCGTAAGGGAAGTGGCTGTCGGTGGGCAACCTGAACATGGCGCCCTGCCCAAGGGGACCCCTGGGTGGCACTGCACAGTAATGCATGCCGTAATTGTAATTTTTGCCATAGTCCAAGGTTTCTTCTTGCTTCAGGGAAAATATCCCATTATAGTTAATTGGAGGAGGACTTAAGGGACCTTCAAACTGAGGGCTGGCACACTCAGGGGAAGTGCTTTCATAGAAGGATTCATATGCACTGCAATAATTGTAGGGTTTCATGGACTTGGAATTATCAAGAGTCCCATGCCCTGGGGGAGTGGTGAGCTCAGGGCTGTGGTAGGGCGGGTAGAAAGTAGAGTAGGGTGACCTGGTGTGGTGTGCAGCCTCCCCACCCTGACCCATCAGGAAACTCCTGGCGTTGAGCTGTAAGCAGCCTGCCACCAAGTTTGTAGTCGGCTGGGAAAGACCTTTGCATAAGTTTTGGACGAACGTGAGCAGATCAGGTCTCTTGCCGATTCTCAGGATTTCAGAAAGTGCCCAGATGTAGTTTTTGGCCAGTCGTAAAGTTTCTATTTTGGACAGTTTTTGGGTTTTGGAATAACAGGGGACCACTTTTCTTAAATTGTCCAGAGCGTCGTTGAGGCCATGCATCCTGTTTCTCTCCCGCGCATTAGCTTCCTGTCTCCTGAACTTGACCCTCTCCAGTCGGAGCTTGGTCGTCTTTTTTTTCCTAAGACCCCTCCTTCTGGGCAAGCCATTTTCATCTTCCTCTTCCCTGTCTTCCTCCTCTTCTTCCTTCTCGGTTTCTTCTCCAGGAGCCCTTTTGATGCTCTTTCCTCGAAGGACAATCTGTTTGGAAAAGCTTTCTGGTTTCTTAATTTGCTTCTGGTCCTCACATTCTCTAGAAAACTTTCTGCACATCTGGGATTCTGGCATTACAACAGACTCATCAAACGGTAGTGTTAACATGGTTCTCTAATCTTAAATTACCTGAAAAAATGCCAGCACAATATTTAAAGTGTTTTCATTTTTAAAGTTTATACACTTAAAGCATATTTAATGATTTAATCATAAGAATACAAAAAAAAACACGTGAAAAAGACTGATTCGGGAACCAATTTTTTACATTAATTTTTGAGTTTGTGCAGACTCATAATTATAAAAACTACATGGACACAGGCGATAGAATCAATTTATACCAGCAGATTATCAAAAGAAAATAAAACAAGAAGCATTTATCACAGTGCTACCACCATCTCCATTTTCCTTTGATTTTGAACTGTTTTTAATGCACAAAAAGGACCTTTGAATTCAAGCAAATGCAAAACATGATATAGCAATGCAGAATTTCATTAATTCCAATTCCCCTGAGTACAAAATGAGAAGAGACACCAGTTTTTAAAATGAAAAAGTATTACCTCTCCATTAGCTGACAAATTTGTGAGGTGTTTCTTTCTTTTCTTTCTTTCTTTTTTTTTTTTAGAAAAAGAAATAAGCCTTAACTTTATTTGCTGTATTATGTAACTGCAAATTTAGATAAGTGGCTGTTGACATTTACAAATTTAAAGAAAAGATTAACCAGAGCCAATTTTTCAGCTAATTTCTTTCTGATCAGTGAAGAAATATATGTAAAAGAGCACTGTTTTCCCAGCCTTCACAAAAAAGGGGTGGGGGTCAGGCTAATTTGGAATAAACTCCATAAATAAATTTTAAAAGACAAGAATCACTGGCATTTTTTTAAATCAAAGAAAATGGTAAAACTGCTTTTACATTGAAATTTTTTCCAAAGGTAATTGTCTGTTTACTGCTGTTCAAATCACCCTGGACAAAAAAAACACTCTCGTAGTGTTTTTGTTCTATGAGCCACAGAAGTCTCCCTCTAGCTAATATCTGACAGGAACGGTCCAAGGATTCTGACTGCAATTGTGCACGTGTGTTCAGAATCCCGAATAAAAGGGGGAAATAATTTGTGTTTCAAATGCAATTTTGGCTTTCCTTTGGTGAAACAGCAAGTATTTTCATCTAAAGTCTTTAAACAAATAGGCACGTTAAAACAGAGACTTTCAAATGTAACAATCTCCAGCCCCCTCAATACACACACACACACACACACACACACACACACACAAACTCTTAGCAATGTCCACATACTTGCAGTGTTACATAATAGCAGTGGAAGTATGTGACAGTTACATCATAAGAATGAAATATGATAAGAAGTTATAGATGGCAAAGAGCATATAAATACTATAAGACAGTGACACTGTATCTTTAAATACTTGCATGCAAAGCCAGCATCAATTGAAGTATATCTTTATTTATATTACCTTAGGTTTTAACTTCATTCAATAATCGGTTTTCATTTTGTATCTTCCAAATCTTTTCAGGCTGAGTGTCGCATCGTCTCCTGGAGTCTCTAGATCTGTGTATATCTGCACTATCTCATTGATCTCTAAAAAGTGACATTGATGCCAACTGCCAGAGCTGGTACCCATGCCATCTGCTAGTGACGTCACAGGGCAGAGAGAACCATGTGATCCTCTCTCTTGGGACCTTCATTCTGCACTGATCATCTGGCATCCCTGTAAGTGGGTACCAGCATTCATGCATCAACACAGAAGGTTAGACTGATAGGGGAAAAATCTGCACCAGCATTTCACATACAGTAGGTGCGTTTCTCTCCTAGAGCTGCTTCAGCCTCACTGGCATTCTGTAGAAATAGCTGTGTTAGTGTTCAGTTTCGCCCTGCCAACAGTGCAACTATTAGGTAGTCGTTAATATTCCGTTCATTTACAAGGTGGGCTTTTGTGTGCAAGAGGTTTTTGTTGTTGTTGATGTTGACGTTTTGTAAAGATCACCATCCCATTCATGCACCTGGGTACCCAGGGAAAGAACGCCAGGAAAAGGAGCCGAAATCAGGAAAATGGTCTTGAGATGCTTAACCAAACTAAGATTTGTGTGAGTGAACAGGGATCAACAAAGGTCTCCTTATTTCCTTGTTTTGTTTCATGGCGTGTAACTTATGGGCGTGTGTCTGTGTGTTCTCTTATTAACATGTACGACTTCTGTGCTTCTTAGGAATTTGGAATAAAAGAACAGTTTCTCCATCTGGGGTCTGTGAAAGACATCCTCAGCCGCTCCCCTCTCTACACTTGCTGGTATCTTTCAACAACTTTTCGGAGAGATTCTTTATCTGTATCAAATACAGAGACATCTGCAAGTCCACCGTGAAAGATGTCAAACTACGTTCTTGTGTCCTGTACCAGAAGTCACAACTTCCCTCTTGTACTGTCCCGGTCTCCTTCCAACATTAACCGGCTTGTTCTTTCTTTTTCATTTCGTTTTCTACACAGTAAACATTTTTAAAAAAGAACTTAGGTTTCTGTCTTTCTCTTCCTGGCATTCTGCTGAGTATATTAATCAGAGATGAGCTTTTCTGTTTTCTCAGATTTTTTTTTCATTCTCTTAAAAATCTTCTCCTCACATATTCCCCCCTCTAGACCGACAACCGATTTAAAAATCTCTTCATTCTCACATCGGTGTCCAGTTGTTTTTCTTTTTCAGATTTATTCATCTTTATCCGTCTCCCCACTCCCCACTTTTGGTTTCTTAACAAAAGCAGAGTAGAAACAGTTAAGCGAAACTGGCAAAAGGTCTTATAGATAAAATGAACTGTGAAGCCAGAGGCAAACTCCACCTTCCTCTCTTTTTCCCTGCTCCCTGGTCATCTCCTTCCCATGAAAAAAAAAAAGAAAAGAAAAAAAAGAGGATGTTTTATTTCAGAGTCACCTGTCAATAAAGTAAAAAGTGCACTTAAAAAAAAAGTTTAGAAATGGACAAACACAACCTTTGTTGTTTGATAACTGAATAATCTCTTTCTATAAAGTGAGACAGTATGCTTTTCGTATTAAAGTAATCCCTGGCAGAGTTGTAACTGTTGAATCTGTGTTAGCATTCCCCTTATAAATCCCAGTTTTGAAAGGTTTAGAATTCTGCTGCTTTAATGCTCTTTGGTTCCAATTTGGCATCAGGGGCCTCAAATTAAATTCAATTTTGCTCCTGTCATATCCCACTCATTTCCGTTCCCCCTCAAAGTTACTCAACTTTGCCTGGACGGTTCTAGAAAAGAGAGGGATGATGGCAAAAGGGAGAGATGCTGCTAGATAAAGGAGAATAATTTTTCTCTCTCAATGATTTGGTAAAAAATGCAAATTTAAAATAAAAATAAGGCTATAAATTCATAAGTGAAGTCGGTTGGCCTGGCTTATTTTTTTTTTTTTAAATGAGACCTACCAAAGGCATTTCAAAATGTGTTGCTTATGGGGATATTACTGGTAATGGGTGCACTGAGTATATTTCATGAAGCCTGTAGTTCAAAAACTGCACACACCTTTTCTTTCAACACAGAGAGTTTGTAAAAGAGGACCAGATGCACACTTCTGTTTGTTCTCACGTGGGGTTGAATTTTTAAATGTAAAGGAGCATAAGTATCAAGCGTCAGGAGCCACAAAGCCTGTCACGCATTTTGCATGTTGTACCATATTCTAAACTTGCAAAGTTTCCAGAAGCTACATTGTATTACAAGCATCACAAACACAAGAATCAAAATCTAAGGAATAGATGACATGACACATTATTAGAAAACTATCACCAATGCAGCTCCCCACAAGGATAGATTTTGTATTTTATCTTTGCAATGTGCAGACAAATGAGAAACAGTTTTTTTTAATGAAAACATTTGGGACTGTTCTATTTCTGCCTTTGAACGTGAAATAAAAACCTTTGGTGGTGGTGGTGAGGCGGGGTGAAGGGGGGATTGAATCTGTGTTGAGGTTTTCTGAGTATTAGTCTATTGTTTGAATGTCTTAGATTTCTTTTTCAAAAAAAGGGGGGAAAACAAAAAGTTGTTATGTCAAGATTTAGCAAGGATTCAGTGTGTTTGTACAATAATCTTTCAAAAGAAATTTTGTTATGCATTTTCTACTATAGTTCCAGATATGCAAATGCATGTGCTGTTAATATGCATTCATAACATACACCACAACGGCTGTTCCACTCTCTGCTAAGAAAGCACGTTAACACCAATACTCCAAACAGAAATACATTCTGAATTATAGACGAATACTCCGAGTATGGGGAGTGTATTATCACCATTTCTAGAATAGATTTTCTCATTCTGCAGCAACCACTGCACACCAAAGTTTATAACTAAATTCAGTACTGCTTTAGCTGGTATGATCTTTGCTTGTGGGGCCAAGACATTTTAGAGATATTTTAAATGCCCAATGTCTGTATGCCTCTTCTTGCTTTCCTTGGGTAATGTTTTATATTCCCTTATAAAAGTGGCCCACAGAAAATGTAGATACAATTTGACTCAGTTGCAAGGCAGTAGAAGCCAAAAGTGCAAGGTTAGGCTAAAGTGTTGTTATTTTTAGGTCTTCCAGTTTGTACCTGTGTCATAGTACAGAAGCATTCTATTGACTCCCTTTTCACACTCCTCTCATAACTTAAGAGATCAGTTTGGAACATGGCAGGCATTTTTCTCAGCTCTCCGAGGGTATAAGGCAACAGAATGTAGACCTGGGTAGGATCAGACAGCAAAGCCTTAGGACCGGTTTTCTTCTCCTAGATGTAGGGTGCTTCCTGAGATAGATTTTTGGACAATTTTCTCTATTGCCTTTTTTCTTTTGTTTTCTTTTTCTTTTTCTTTTTTTTTTTTTTTAAGCTCTTAGACAAATGCTCCAGGGCAGCCGGTAAGCCTGTGAGCTAGCCCAGTGTTAATCCTTAGAGTTTTAACTCTGTGATCCCCTGTAGCTTGAAAGAGTTTTATGGCTGTGGCAGAACAGTCCACTTTGGAAAACAAACCTGAGGATTGAAATAAAAGTACTGAAAATATAAGGCAAAACAAAGCAACCTTATTCTCCTTGAAGACTTAGAGGGCTTAAAAGTATAATTTAAACATAGATGTCTAAATATTTTATACCGTATAGGTCTATATACATAATACATACATACATAAATTTATGTACTTGTGTGTGAATATATAATATATATATATTATATATATG
The DNA here is from genome assembly GCF_006229205.1 of Suricata suricatta. NCBI lineage: Eukaryota > Metazoa > Chordata > Mammalia > Carnivora > Herpestidae > Suricata > Suricata suricatta. The sequence goes on along the minus strand of NC_043701.1, from coordinate 44,430,646 downwards.
TATGTATGTACTTGTGTATATAAATATATACTATATATAGGTATATATAGTATATATATATAGGTGTGTATATATATATATATAGGTATGTGTATACTATACATCTATATACACCAAAGATTACTTCGATTAAATGATAATCTGAAAATTTGAGGACAACGTTTGAATTGCCTTTATAGATTTACTTCAGGTTGAAGACTAAACTGAACTGTACTATTATTTTGCAATAAGTAATATTGTAATTTTTTGCAATTCATAAAATATAGCAACATCCAATCTTGTATTTTAGCCTTTGCACAAACAGCACTGCTGTTCCTTCCAGAAATATATTTTATTATTTTTCCTCCGTGGAGTATACTTTTTATTTGACTTCTCAAGCTGCAAGTATTAAATTCATTTCCTAATTTGTCATTAAAGTCATGTAAATCTGACTGTTTAAGTTTCTACAGGTATGAGAAGACCGGTATTATTGGACTGAATTAGTATAATCCCAGCCATTCATAAAGAAATGGCGCTTTATTAACTTTTGTGATGTTACTGTAAAAAAATGTATAGTTTCCTTTAGTCTTTTACAAATACGAAGTATGAGCTGTTGTCCCTGATTAAGAGTTTTTATGATACGGACTTAGAAATTAGCATCCTAGTCCAATAACGTGGATTGTGATGGTTATTTTTAAACTTAGAAAACAGATGTACCATTTGTCTTTTTCTGTTACATTAATCCATTGTCAGATTGGAGGGGGAACTTTAGGCAAGAGATGTTTTGCAAAGGTTTCATGCAAACTGCGTTTTGAAAACCAAGCTTTATCTTACATACTTGTATGGTGACATGCAGGCTCTCTTTACAGGGGATTTCTGGATGGACTTCAAAAGGTTCTGGAGTTTCCTCAGATTATGTGCAAATTTGTCACGTATGTACATGTGTGCTTTTCTAAAGAAAGACCCTCTGCCAGTTCTAAAAGGTTAAGCACCACAGTGAGTGTTTTGATGTCTTACTAAACGGGCTTTAAATCCTGATCCTTAATGGCTGTGTATCATTCATTCATTCACTTATTCACCCATTCATCCACTCAACAAAGGTTTATTGAAAACCTGTTTTGGAGTCATTCTTGACTCCTCTCTTTCTCTCACCCCCTAGGACCAACATGTCAGCAAATTCCCTCAGCAAAATACCGTCTTAGGATATCTAAAATTCTTTTTTCTTAATGTTTTATTTATTTTTGAGAGAGAGAGAGAGAGAGAAACAGTATGAGCAGGGGAGGGTCAGAGAGAGAGAGAGGGAGACACAGAATCTGAAGATAGGCTCCAGGCTCTGAGCTAGCTGTCAGCACAAAGCCCGACACGGGGCTCAAACCCATGAACTGAACCATGAGATCATGACCTGAGCCAAGGCCAGATGCTCAACCAACTGAGCCACCCAGGTGCCCCAGAACATCTAGAATCAGACCACTTCTTGGCAATTCTGCCATTTCTTGCCTCATCCAAACTACCCTCATCTCTCACCTGGCCCAAATGGATTTTTTTTTTTTCATTCTTGGCCTCTTATATTCTGTACTGAGTCCTCAACTCAGCAGCCAGAGGCATCTGGTTGAAACATAAATCAGACTGCATTCCTCAAAATCTGCAGTGGCTTCCCCTCCCTTGGAGTCAAAGTCAGGTCTTTACAGAGGCCCAGAGGCTTCTTCTGGTCTTTCTGTTCTCATCTTCTACTGCTCTCTCCTCCCCTCACTTAGCTCCAGCCACATTGGCCCTGGCTGTTCCTTCTTCCTCAGGATCCTTGTACTTACTTCTACCTGGAATCCTTCTCCTGAGTATTCCCACAGCTCCTCCCGACTTCCTTCAAGTCTCTGCTCAATGTTCCCTCTGACCGTCCGTCCTACTTTATATTGTACCCCTACACCCATCTGTCCCTCCTTATCCACCTTCCAGTTTTGTTTTTCTCCGTAGTGCTCATCACTTGCGAACACAATAACTTACTTATTTAATGTGTGTATTAATCTACAGTTCTCATGCCTCCAGTTGAGAGGCATAAGTACATCATTATTGAATGATGGATTTATTCCAGGCACTGGATGATGGCCATTTGAGGGCATGTAGAACAGCTATGACAAGCCCTTGGGGAATTTAGAGGCCAGAAGTGGGGGACACAGGCAACAAACAAGTAAACACAGAAATGTGAAATTTATCTAATGGTGGCTACAGAGAATCATGGGAAGCCATACTTGATTCAGGTATCTGGGAAGCCCTTTCTGAGTCACCCTTCAAGCTGAGGCTGAAGATTGAGCAGGAAGCAGCGACGCAAGCATGCATAACATGTTGAATGTTCTAGGGGAAACTACAGTGAGAGTAAGGATCAGAGCCCGTGGGACTGTGTAGGTCATGTAAAGTGTTTGGAATCTATTTCTTTCTTTCTTTTTCTTTTTTTTTTTTTTTTCCTGAATCTGTTTCAAAGGAAGTCATTGGAGGGCTTAAGGCAATTTAAGATTTGAAAAGATCACTCTAGCTGAGAAGAGTTGCAGAGAGAAAAAGAAGAAGCAGAGAGAACTTAAAATTTAAGACTATACAGATTGCCCATAAGGGCGGACAGATCACGGGAAGTTTGGGGGAAGCGGGTGCTGACTGTAGCCCAACTTAGAATGGGGTAATGAAAATGAAGGGAGGAGGTTTGGACATGTATTTTGGAGAGACAATCACCAGAACTTACTGATGGGTGGGTGTGGGTGGGATGTGGGGAACTTACTTAACCTCTGGTTATGGCGATGATGAACTGCTCTTCCATATGCAATCTGCCAAGCACCAGGTGAGGAACTTCACATACGAGGCCTCACGGGAACCTTGCAGTATCAGGACTGCCTCCCTGGTAGGAGGAATGAAGTCGTGTCTCAGAGAAGTTAGCCAATGTACCTGTGACTGTTCCATTGTTAAGAGAGGATCATGATGTGGACCTAGGTCTGTCTGAATCTAGAGTCTTGTTTCTTTCTTTCTTTCTTTTTTTTTTTTTTTATTTTTTTCAATGTTTGTTTTTGAGAGACAGAGAGAGACAGAGCATGAGTGGGGGAGGGGCAGAGAAAAAGGGAGACACAGAATCCAAAGCAGGTTCAAGGCTCTGAGCTGTCAACACAGAGCTGGACTCGGGGCTCAAACCTACAAATTGCAAGATCATGACCTGAGCCGAAGTTGGACTCTTAACACACTGAGCCACCCAGGTGCCCCCTGGATTCTAGTTTCTTAAGAAGCACACTTAGTTACCTTAGGCATTAAATAATCAAACATCAACCAACTGCCTAGAACTGTCTCTGGTATGTAACAAATTCTGAATAAATAATAAACACTAGATGAAGTAGAAAGACTTAACCACAAATCTATTCACAAAATGAAGAATTATCCCATTAATATATCTGGTGACTTAAGCTTTTTTACAATACACTTGTTTTTCAGACCAATGTTTGCAGGTAGGTCAGTAGACTGCTGAGTATGGTGTATTCAAATAACAATGATTACAGTCGTCATGACAGTGAGCTTCTATGAGGGTTGAGTCGTTCACTTAAATGTTGATCCTGCTCCTTCTACAACTGTGTATCATTCATTCACTCATTCATTCATCCCTTCATCTCTGTTCCTTCAGGACAAGGAGTTGTTCTTTCCTTCCTTTTCATTCACTCAACAAAACACTTTTTGCAGGTTACCACTGTAGACATTGTAAGAAGTAAAGGTAAATAACCAAGAGCCCCACCAGTCAAGGAAGTTCGAGTTGAATTAGCACATAAGATATGTCCACAATAGTCTAATTAAAAACAGTATGAGCTCACTGTGATAAGAGAGGTTGTTGGCAGGGAATGAAGAAAACATTGCAAGTATGTGGAAGATATTTTTAAACTTTTATTTGACGTATAATAGAGACTAAAATGCATGTGGACAATAAGTACACAGCTCAATTAATTCTGATAAACTGGATACATCTGGGTAATAAGATCTTGATAAGGAAATGGAACATTACCAGAAGCTTCCTTCCTGCCCCTTCAAGGTACCAACTACACCCCCTAAGAGACACCATTCTCCTGACTTCTAACAGCATCGATTGATTTTGTTAATCTTGTGTATCAAATACATGGAATCACTCAGTTTTATACTCTATCCATGTTGTCGCATGTAATTATGGATTGTTCACTCTCATTGCTATATAGTACTCACTTATGTGACTATACCACAATTTGCTTCTCCATTCTATTGTTGACGAGTGTTTGGATAGTTTCTAGTTTTGGATATTGTAAGTAGTGAGTGCTATCCTAGCACATGCTTTTTAGTCAACATATATATTTTAGATGTATTCCATTCCTAGGTATAAAGCCAACAGAAATGCATGCATCCATGTATTCTGCATGTATGATTTTAGGAGAAGTTTAAAAAAACACATTCACAAAAAATTAGGTTTTAATAATTACCTCCATGACAACCACACATTTTCTAAAGTCATTAAGTAAGATCAATAACATTATCCCTAAAGTTCTGGACTCAGGAATTCTAATCAAGGAGGGTACTGATTGCCAATCTACAAATAATTATTTAAGGATTCCTGTGCATCAAACCACTATGATTCTGGGGGACAAAGAAAAGAAGATACAATCCTTTTCTTCAAGGAATCTAGGGTTCTCTTGAGAAAAGAGAAGTAACCAACTTAAAGCATTGAGATTCACGAAGGGCTGACTATGATGCAGAGTATCAAATGACTACTTTCTTTGTTTATTTAACACACTTTAGGAAGATAGCGCAAATTTAAGACTATGCAGTAGTATTGCCAAGAACATATTTCAGAATATTTGCACTTAAAGAGTACTCCATTTAAAATTTTAAAACACAATGCCTAACTTAGAGGTTAATATTTGATCAATATTAATATTACTTAATATTTAGAAATTTATTTAATGTTTATTTATTTGAGAGAGAGAGAGAGCAGACAGACAGAATGCAAACAAGGAAGGAGTAGAGAGAGAGGGAGACACAGAATCGAAGCAGGCTCCGGGCTCTGAGCTGTCAGCAGAGAAACCAAAGCCACTGAGCCCCATGTGGATCTCGCTTGAACCATGGAACTGCTACATCATGACCTGAGCCAAAGTCAGATGCACAACTGATTGAGCCACTCAGGCACCCCAATATTGCTTAATATTTTTGAATACTTTCTTTGTGCCAGCTTAAAAAAATTTTTTTTTCATGTTTAATTATTTTTTGAGAGAGAGGTAGACAGAGCATGAGTAGGGGAGGGGAAGAGAGAGAGAGAAGGAGACACAGAATCTGAAGCAGCTTCCAGGATCTGAGCTGTCAGCACAGAGCCCGACACAAGACTCGAACCCATGAACTGTGAGATCATAACCTGAGTTGAAACCCAGAGTTGGATGCTTCATCAACTGAGCCATGCAGGTGCCCTTGTGCTAGCTTTTCTGCATATGTTATAGTATTCTTACAACAGCTATGGGAGGATGATATATATGAGCAGACTGATGCAGTGATTCAAGCACAGTGTCTAGAACCCGACACTCTTGTTCTGCCAGCTTCTAGCTGGGGGACTCTGAGCAAGTCCTCTTCTTCAGCTTTTCCATCTGTCACCTGGGGATAATTGTACTCTTACCTTATAGATTGTTAGATCCAAATGGTCAGAACAGTACCTAGCACATGATATGCACTGCATAATTGTTAGACAGATTATTTTAAAATAAAAATGAGGGTGGAGAGAATTGAGTATAAAGCATTTATGTGAAATAATGTCTCAACCCCTTGTGAAGGAAAGGTTCAGATCTATGGCAATGACCTTTGGTCACCCAACCACTCAGGGTGTAGATGGGAAGCACATATTATGATGTCAAAGAAACCAGTGGTGCTGAAAATATATATTTCTGCTTGCAATTTCCATACCTTGGGCCAGGAAAGATTGCAACACCTTAAGGACAAATAATTTTGGAGTAAAGGCTGAACCAGGCAACAGATCCTTTAGAGATCTGAATTTCTTTTCTATTGAAGTGTTTCTCTTTGTCTCTACCTGCTTTTGAAACTCTTGGTGGCTTTGAAGGAAAGAATACACTGCACGCCCAGAAGATAAACAGAAAACACTTTTTATTTTAGTCCTACTGTTCACATGCTTGCTGATATAAGCCCACAAGATAACTTCGGAAATGAAAGCATTAGGGTGAAAGGCTAACCTTGTTAATGCCACAGATTAGCAAGCACACAGGCAGGATCCAATCACTCCCTGAGGAGTGTACATATTTGTCCTGGGATCTGCCATAGGCAGGTAGATCTTATAACCCTTAGATCACAATTAAAGATTAAAAAAAAATCATGGTCCACACCTATAGCAATAAAATCAGCAGCTAACTAATCCTACCCACAATGAAAAAGCCCAAATCATTATTTGTCTTTTTGTATTTTAGACTTCTGGTTGGTTTGCTCTGTTTGGCTGGCAAATCTCATCTAATTACAATATATTTTTCATTTGTGTTTTAAAATAGCAATCCCGGCCCACTGTTATTATAACATACGCGGTAAGTTGTCGTTCCTGGGGTGGTGATAAATTCGTGGTGATCCATTCACATCCTCATGGGTTGGAATTAATCTTTCTCCTCTGATTTCCCACTATACTTTGTGCTTCTATTATTGTGCTTAGCATAATTTGCTTTGTAGTGTAGCTATTTGTGAATGCATCTGTCTCCCCCACTAGATTGTAAGGACAAAAACTATCTCAGGTTTCGGTTTCATTGTGCTTTGCGGTCCCTATGTTGCCCAATACACTTCTTTGTACATAGTAGGGACTCAGTAAATATTGATAGTCAAATTGAATCAATCGATTGCAGTACAGCGCACGTGGCTGCAGAACACCTCAGAGCAATGAGGCGCATCTGCCAATCAAAGCTGTGATCTTTGCTTCATTAACACCATGGCTAAGCAATGAAGTAACAAGTCAGTGACAAAGAGCTTCATGCCCCACATACCATAACTTAGATGCTAGATTATATAATTCTTTAAGCAGCAAAAATCCTTCCGAAAGCCAGTCTATAGAGTGGCAATAAGGATCCATAATTTTATACCGTCTGCATGTGAAGATAGAACTCTGCTCTCTCTTTCCTGGCTCTTCATCCAAAAAGGCTGCTCCAGTGCTAATTATTTCTTTCAAAAGCTAGAGTAACTTTTTCCACTAAGCAGTTTGCAGTTCATTTTGGACACCGATGTGGGTACAAGATCCAGTCTAAGATTGTGGCACATGGCTTTGAATTCTTTTATTGCCCAGTGTCATTTGCTGGAGAAAATATCTCATTATCTCTCTGATCTGAAGATTAAGCTTTCCCCAGCTGGATTTTCTACCACTTGCCGAATGTAAGTTTGGCTTGTCCGTGGTGATAATAACTTGCGCTACACTAGCTCCACTTTTTCCACTGCCACCTTTTTTGGGAGATGGTTGACATAAAAAAGAATGGAAGGAACCGTCCTCCATCACACTCCATCTGGCCCTGCTGGTTACTTGGCGAATGAGGCAGCACATACATTTGGTGGACTGATAAGGAATAGGAAATCCACGATATTAATAATGATTCTCTGCTCTCCAAAGCAAAAACCTTTCCAGATTAGCATCTCTCTGACAAACAGTCCATGTTGGGAGGGGGCTAGGCAAGATTCAGTGCCAAAAGAGAAAGAGAAATAAATGAATTAGAGACCAGACAAGACACCTAAAGGTGGTGCGTACTTCAACTGCTACCATTATTGAACGCCTAGCATGGTTAGTAAGTAAAACATGGTGCTTGCCCTTGAGGGGCTCCTGGTCTGTCGGGGCATTTAGAGCCATGGAGACATACCAGTAAAGCAGTAGGGCAAGAGGGGCACCTGGGTGGCTCTGTCAGTCAAGCTTCCGCCTCAGCTCAGCTCCTGATTTCATGGTTCATTGTGTTCGAGCCCCACATCAGGCTCTGCACTGACAGTGCCAAGCTTGCTTGAGATTCTCTCTTTCTCTCTCTGCCCCTCCCCTGTTTTCTTTTTCTTTCTGAAATAAATAAATATACTTTAAAAATTAATTTATAAAAAAAAAGTAGTAGAGCAAGAATCATTTCATATGGCTCCATAGAAGTTTGTTTCTTTTAGGTCTGAAATGACCCTTGACAGTTTTAGCCATCAGGGCAATGAATATGATAGCCCATTGGAAACCTGAATGAAATCAACCTTTTCCCCTGGAGAATTATAATTTTTCTACAACAAGAAAAGACAGTATGAAAGGAAGTTCTAAAATGTAACTCTTAAGGGTTTTTGAGTACTTGGCTTTTAACTATTCCTCAGGAGAAAGCTTACTTTCATTTTCCATGGAACTTTGAGTCATAATTAGATGAAAAGTAGAATTTGTATAGGTGAGAGTGCGGCCCTTTTTTAAAAAATTATTTATTTTTGAGAGAGAGACAGAGAAAGAGAGAGAGAGTACAAGCAAGGGAAGGGCAGAGAGAGAGGGAGACACAGAATCTGAAGCAGGCTCCAGGCCCCAAGCTGTCAGTGGAGAGCCCAATGCAAGGCTCAAGCTCACGAACCATGAGATCATGACCTGAGCTAAAGTTGGGTGCCCGAGTGACTGAGCCACCAAGGCACCCCCAGGAGTGTGGGCTTTAATTCAGAATTTTTCGGCGGTGTGAAATGTTAACTTTTGTGGGTCCTGCACACTTGGATTTCACAGACACTGTCCTCCATAAAAATAATAAAAATACCTGATGATTACATAATCATAATCAGGTATATCTTTATAATCAGGTATAAAGAATATATAATACAAGATTGATTATATTAATGTTTATTCTTGTGCACTGTGCTGATGGAGAAGTTCACCTGTCACTGGAGATAAGGCTTGGCCAAGACCATTTGTTTAAACCTCCACATAGCTGAGAATCACTATGCTTTGGGGGTCACCCACTTCCCCACAAGGATCTTAGGAATAATCTGTGGACGTGTCTGCCTTCTCCACTTCCTCCAACTTCCAGTTTTCATAAGCCACCCACTCTGCATATGAAATACACCTGGTGTGGGAATATGGCAGAATAGATATGCTACTAAAACCGCCAGATTTAGCAAATCAGAATGCAGGATGTCCAGCTGAATGTGTATTTTAGATATATTTAGGTGTGGAACAAACTTATACTAAAAAGTATGCATTGTCTATCTGAAGTACAAATTTAACTGGGCATCCTGTATTTTAGCTGGCAACTCTGTATGCCTCCTCTATCCTTGGAACTCATGTTGTTTTTCCTTCATAAAATACACTTTCTGATTAATATGCCATTCCTTCATAAAGTGTTTCCGAAAGAATGCTCTGTAGACGATTCATAGAAATCACTCAAAAGAAGAAAAAAACCAAGAGTCACATGGTCAAAGATGTTTGCTTTCTCTCAAATACATTCTCTTGGGTTCTTCTGTATACCAATGTACATTATGACTCTCCGAGAGCAGAATATGGTAGGCGCATGTCCCAAACTTATCATTCCAGTGAATGGTTTCCTTTCCTTCTGGAGTTTCTCACAGGACTGAAATTTCTGATGGGACACGCTGATACCCTACCAAGGGCCAATGCAGCTCTATTTATGACTAGCGTGATGGATATTTTGAATCTGCCTCACTGATTTGCCTTACTTTCTTCTTCTCTTTTGCTCTTGGCTTCTGTGGTGAGGAATGCACAGCAGGGTGAAATGTGTTTTACCGGCTCCCTCTTTTGACAGGTTAGGTTGAGTTAGAAATAGAGTTTACAATGTGGGTCTCTGGAATATGGATTTTACCTTAGGGTTGAATCAAGGACACCTACATGGGCCAGCTACATAGTTTGTGGAGCCCAGAACAAATTGAAGACGTGGGCTCCTTGATTATAAATTATTAAAATTTTCAAGATGGCGGCAGCATATCATTAAATCACAGGGCTCACAGGCGGCACACCCACGAGTTGGGCCCTGCTGGGACACCTTCCTCGGTGCCAAGATACTGAGAGTCCTTACCCAGAAAACCCCTCAAGGAGTTTCCAAAAACTAATAATCGGGACTATTTTCAGACACCAAAAGGTCAAGAGTGGAAACAGGGTCACTAGATTGGGCCCCAGGGGACATAAAATTTTGGTGTTTTGTTCATTGTGGATTTTTACATTAATTTGGAATTTTAAAAACATTGTATTATGGATATTTTATCTTGATTTTGGTGCCCTCTTAGTTTTCTCAGGTTGCTGTAACAGAATACCCTAGACTGGGTGATTTAAAGAACAGAAGTTTACTTTTCACAGTTCTGGAGCCTTGAAGTCCAAGATCAATGTGCCAGCAAATTCAGTTTCTGGTGAGGGAGGCTTCTCTTCCTGGCTTGCAGACGGCCACCCTCTTGCTGTGTCTTCATATGGTCTGTCCTTTGTACACATATGGGAGGTAGGGAGGAGTAGGGAGGAGAAAGAGAGAGAAAAGGAGAGAGGGAGAGAGGAAGCAAGGGCAAGCGAGGCCACATCTTCACGACCTAATCTAATCCTAGTTACTTCCTAAAGAGTCCCATCTGCAAACACCATCACATTGGAAGTGAGGGCTTCAACATACGAATTTTGGGGGCACATACTCAGTTCATAACAGGTGTCCCCCACATTTAATGCAGGACCCCGAACCAAATTTTTGGTCTGGCAAAAGATGAGGAAAAAAGTATGCTTTATCATTATTAACTTTAAAAATACGTTTTTAAAAGTGGAACATTTTCTTTATTTTTGTTTTTCTATAAATGTTTTAATGTTTTTTAATTTATTTTTGAGAGACAGAGAGAGATAGAGGATGATCAAGAGAAGAACAATGAAAGAGGGAGATGACAGACTCTGAAGCAGGCTCCAGACTATGAGCTGTCAGCACAGAGCCTAATGCGGGGCTTGGACTCACAAACCATGAGATTATCACCTGAGCTGAAGTTGGACACTTAAGTGACTGAACCACCCAGGTGCCCCTTCATTTATTATTATTTTACAACTCACACACAGAAATACATACATGCATACATAGACCCATCCACATACCCTAATGAATAAATATGCCTTCTTGGAAATAGTTGGCACAAAATCTAGAATCATTCTTTAAGATGACTTTAAACAGAAATGAAAAATGTTAAGATTAATCTATTATTCTTTCATTAGAATTATACTTATTTCATATAAACAACTGTCCCAAAGAACGCTGATTGCTTTTTAAAAATTTGTAGCCAGGGGCACCTGGGTGGTTCAGTCACTTAAGCATCAGACTTCGGATCAAGTCATGATCTCTCAGTCAGTGAGCCCTGCGGAGGGCTCTGTGCTAACAGCTCAGAGCCTGGAACCTGCTTCAGATTCTGTGCCTCCCTCTCTCCCTGCCCCTCCCTCTCTCTCTCTCAAGAATAAATAAACATTAAAAACAAGTTTTTAAAAAGTTGTAGCCAAATGTATTTTATCTGCTAATTTAGCCAGTATATGTTTTTTCTTTCCCTATATTAAAACAGTTACCTGATTAAGCATAAATTCTAAATGACGCAAAAGAAGTTTTTTCTTAAGTTATTTTCTTAAGTTTCTAGAATGCTTAATTGTTGGTTTATTGTTTTGAGTGTCATCTGTTTCTGAGTGCCAAGAGTCATTTCTTCACATTTTCTTTGGTGGTTGAAGCGTCCTCCACTGCCAGTCCCCATGCCTCCTGTGGGGCTGACACCACCCCCAAGGATAGGCGAGACCTATGGCCGAGCCACGGATGATCAGCAAATTCCATCCCCTGCCATGGAGTGATTGCTTATGGACCAGCAAGTGACCTATGTGATCCCCATGAGAACCAGCCCCAGGCTTTTAACGGAATTTTTAGAAACAGGTACTTCCAGAGCAGGAAGAATGTCCTCCTGGAGCTGCCATCTTGGCCACTCCTGAGGGGAGGCACAGAAGAATGCGCACACTGAGGGAGAGGAGTCAGACCTGGCAGGGACAAATTCCTGATGATGGATTTTGAGCACCTGGATCAAGCCATGTCTGAAGCAAGACTCACCCCAGACTTATTGCTATGGAAACAATAAATTCAGTACTGACAAACATTATGCACAGAACTGTCAGAACTAGAGGTGAGTGATGACTGTAGGGCAGACACGGCTTCTCAGTAATATCACGGTCAGTCTGGTGGCCCATTACTGGTATTTTCCCTCAGACTATGTTAGATGCCTCCTTATAACCTGGATGGTTATGCTCATCATGAGAAATTTGAATTGCCTGCTTACCTATCTATCTCCTCATCTGGACAGAGATAAGCTCCTTAGGAGGCTGCTTTCAAGCCTTTGCTTGGTGCTTACTAAGGGCTAGGCTCTATTGGGTCACAAGGTTCCTATAAAGTACCCATGCTTTTTTTTTGTTTGTGTCCTGGTGCCTGACTTGTGGTCTGTCTGTGTGTGTCAGGGGCCAACTAGGTAGCGAGAAATTCTCTCAATTTACTTCCCTTTAGAACATATATTAAAACTCAATAACAACTGAATAAACTCTTTAAAACAAGGGTGGATGAGCCTTTTCTCCAAAAAGACAGATAAATATTTAAAGTAAATATTTAAAGGCTTTTCAGGTCTTAAGATCTCTTTTGCTGTTATTATGTGAAAACAGCCCTATATGAACAAATGAGAAAGCTGTATTCCAATAAAACTTTATTTATGGACACAGAAGTGGGATTTCATACGGTTTTTACATGTCATAAAATATTGGTTCTTCTTTTGGTATTTTTCAACTCTTCAAAAGGCAAAAACGTTCATAGCTCTTGGCCTGTACAAAAACAGATGGTAAACGGAATCTTGCCTATAGGCGGTAATTTGCATACCCTGGTTCGGAACTTAGATCAGTACTTTCCAAATATGATGTGAGCCACATATGTAATTTAAAAACTTCTGGTATCTATAGTTCAAGAAAAAAAGACAAAAAGAAACAGATGAAATTAATTTCAGTAATATATTTCATCCCCTCCAACATAACTAAGATATGATCATTTCAACATATGTTCAACATAAAAATTAATTAATGATATGTTTTACATTCTTTACTTTTGAACTAACTAAGTTTTTGAATTCTGGTATGTATTGTACATTGAAGCACATCTCTATTTGTATTCTAAGTTTCCATGGGAAATACTTGATTTGGACTTAGAGTTCATAACATTTACAGCAGAAAACAGATTCACATACACAAATTGTTTAAAAAAATTCTTAAAAGCTTTCAGGTTTTTAAATTTTTTTAATGTTTATTTATTTTTGAGGGGGAGGCAGAGAATGGGGGAGACAGAGAATTTGAAGCAGGCTCCAGGCTCCAGGCTCCAAGCTGTCAGCACAGAGCCCAACGCAGGGATCCAGCTCATGAACTGTGAGATCAAGACCTGAGCTGAAGTCAGACACTTAATAGATTGAGCCTCCCAGGTGCCCCAAGTATAAGTTTTTAAATGTGTTAAATAAAATAAAAAATTTAGTTCGCTAATTACTCTGGCTGTATCTGAAGTGCTCTATAGCTACGACGTGATGTTGGACAGCACAGACCGAGAACAACAAAAGATTGTGTTTTTTTGCCCTGAGGAGTATTTTCACTGACAGGATTTAGAATGGTTAGTAAGTGGTGATTATAAGAAGCAGATCGACTATGGCAGTGTTTTCAATGTTTTTAAATTCTTTGTAGACCATATATACCCTGTACAGCCTGCAGCCAGGGCAGACCTCCCCTCCCTGGTTCAACCCCTGGAGCCTCATGCCCCGACTGTAGTGACTAAGGAAGAGAAAAGACATGAAAGATTGCCGAAGAGGTAGCTCACGGCAGATCATGTAGAGCCTGGTGATCAAGGATGAGGATTTAAAACTTTCCTCTCAGCCTGATGGGTCATCATTGGAGACCTTTGACTTGCTTTTGGAGAACAAGCTTTCGGGTGGGCGGAGGGGGGGGGAAGGTAAAGTGGAGGTCAGTCATGAGGCTACTGCAGGTCTGAGGTGAAAGAAAATGGTGGTGCAGGGCCATGATGAGGTAGAGCAAGAAAGGCACCTGCGGCTCTAGACTGGAGGGGGATTCACCCTAAGATCATCCTCCTGCGGCTGTACCATCCTGGAGCGAACATCTCCTTCAATGTTGGCCCTGCTGGCTGGGTGCGAGGGCTCTGGGGAGGAAGTGAGAGAAGTCACCAGAATTGGCATCTGTTTGGAAGGAAGAACCCACAGAATCTACTGATGGGCTAGACATGGAACATGCGAGAAAGAGGGGAGTCAAGTCTGAAGTCACATTCCTGATTTTCGCTGTGAATCCAGCCTGTCCCAGGAGAGCCGGCACTGCTCATCCTACTGGCAAGTCGACCAGAGCACAGAGGTGTCCTGAAAATAGATTTCAATTAAACGCATTTTGAAATGCAAGTTCAGTTGTGCAGCCCCGATCTCCTTCATTGTAACAAAGGTCATACTGTCCATAAAACTGGACGGTTTATGGTCCCACTTCATTGTGAACCAGCAGAGGGCTGGCTTGTCCTTAATACACCTATAAGAAGCCCCAGCAGGCGCCCAGACCCTGGGGTAGCATTGCTGCACGAACCTGTTTTCACCCAATCTCAGATGCAAAGGCTGCCTGGACCCTTCCCTCTGTCAAGCAGGGCATCAGCCAGTCCCCACCCCTCTTCTCCCAGCTGGGCTGCTCCTCCTCCAGTGATGGAAATCCAGCCTCTTTCTTCCCCCCTCCCCCTACCATCTCCACCCCTCTTAAATTCCATTTTACAACACACAAAGCAAGATAGCCTTTGTTAAAAAGTTTAATGTTCTTAATTAGTTGAATCGGTTGGGCTAATTAGAATACCAATTAGAACTGGCAGGGCTATTGTTAATTTGAAAGTGCTGTGGTCTAGTGTTAATCGCTCTTAAACCTTATAGTTCGTGAAAGATAGAGAGAGGATGAATTCACAAAATACATTTTAAATGTGAAAGGTCGGTGGTCTGAGGGATCCCGCCTGGGGGGGAGTGTTCCTGGGAGGCCACACCACAGAGAAGCACAGTTGCTAAAAACATGGGCCCTGTAAGGGGCACGAGAGCCTTTCTTTTCAAAAAAAAAATGTTAAAAGCCTGCAATGTGTTTTACTAAAATAGCCAAAGAGTTTAATTCACCTAATGGACTAATGATCTGGAATTATTCTTTAAAAAAAAAAAAGTGTTTAAGGTACCAGGGCACAAAAAAGTTTCCGTCATTACCAGAGCAGTGCATCCCTTTAGGATTGTAATTTCCTAACTCTAAGGAGCAACCCTCCAGATTAAACCTCTTTTGTTTCTGGCCACTGTGTGACTGGGAGAATAACGACACAAAGCCGGAGAACAAAGTCTTTGCGCAAAAGAAGTTCCATGTTTGGACCGTGGTGATGCGCGAGTCCATATTTTCATGTCTCATTTGGAAATGACTAAATGGATAAGCAAGTCCTAATTTATGTTTTCAGACGAGTATAAAAATCACTCCTAGTTTTCTCCACAAGCAAATATGGAATGGACAATTATAGCTATTCTTACCGTACATTTTCTGAGAGATGACTTTATTTTTCCTCTATTCCAGTGATAAAGACAGAAGGTATTGCCATTCATCGTTGCTGGTGTCCTCTCAATATATCTGTGGTACATTTCCAGAAAATAAACCATGCAGTTTATAGAAAACAAATATAAAGATATATTTTATCATATGTATTATGGCACTGTTAGGAAACAAGGAATCTTTTTAAATGGTGAATTGCTTTACAAAGGATATAAAAATGTTCAGTGCAATTGCCACCTCAAATTTTCTTGGAGCTAAGTGGAGCATAAATTTAAAACAGACAGACCAACAAATAAATAACTGACTGAATGACTACCAGTGGAATATTTGTGCACAAAAATTTGTAGGGAAACCAAGGTTTATGACCCAAAATGTGCTCCAAGTGTTTCTTAAGATGCACGGTGACATTGATATCAGGGATACTAGATAGAAATCGTGTCAAAGTTAATCCAGGTCATTGTATTAAATCCCAGTTGTCCCGATCCAGCTCCACCAGCATTAGAGGCATTGTGATACGTGTATGCCCTACAGATGCATACGTTGTTGAAAGAGACCTGATAGGAGTCTATTAGGGAGGACTGAAGTCAGGCAAAACAAACAAAATAATACTTGATAACATCAAAACAGATTGATTTTCTTCCATGTGGATTCATGCACCCCATCCGGCCTTTTGCCTTGCCATAAATGTTTTCCCATGGACTTGTCATCCTCACCAGCTCCAATTCTTCCACGTCGACTAGTTAAATGTTAGCTTTAGGTTAGGGTTAAAAATAATATTTTTGTTTAACTTTCATTTTATTTAATTTATTTTAATTTTTTAATGTTTATTTTTGAGAGAGAGAGAAAGAGAGAGCGGGGGAGGGGCAGAGAAAGGGAGAGATACAGTATCTGATACAGGCTCCAGGCTCTGAGCTGTCAGCACAGAGCCCGACGTGAGGCTCAAACCCACAAACAGTGAGATCATGACCTGAGCCTAAGTCAGACACTTAACTGACTGAGCCACCCAGGCTCCCCACTTTTATTTTATTTTTAATCTGTGTGTAAATAAGGAGCTGTTTTTTATAAGATGCCAAAGAATTCAATTTTCAATATCTGTCAAATATCTTTTAAGTGCTGGAGATCCTTCTCTGAGCACCGAGAGAGGGGAAAAACCAAGAGAAATGAAGTTCAGACTCCAGGTAAAACCTGGGAACAAGACTGATCCACTGGTCGCTTTTATTTCCTTTCATTTTATTTGACTGCATACTCATTTCCTTGCCTATATTTTGTAGCTGCTTTTTCTCCTTGTAGGCAAATCCTTAACTAAATTTGTTCTATAGTCAAACCGTGAATGCCTTCATTAATTCACCCATGCAGTAATTTAACATTTATTATCTACTATGTACCAGGTAGAGGTGTAGGCTCTCTGGTACAGAACCATGTCAAAAATGTTCTCAAGTCTAAGAAGAAAGGGAAAGGCATAAAGAAATGGTTGTAATACAGTCTAACAAGCAGTGTTTCAAGGTCAAGAATAAGGTGCTTTGAAGGATAAAAGATGGCATGAGAAACTTGCTCTGTTGGCAGAAATAGGGAGGTGAGGTCTGAGAGCAGTAGGACCACAACGGGATTGCTATTCCCCAGAATGTGCTGTGCAGAAGCTCTGGCTTGTGGTTTGGTGGGGGTGGGAGCATTTGACATTATTTGAACCTGAAAAACATAATGCAGAAGCAAAGTAAAAGTACAACTCCACCGTAAGACGCAGGTATATTTTCTTTCTAGAATCTCTTGAGGACAGGAGTTGACTAACTGTGTGGTTCAGAAAGTTATTTCGTAAATTAACAAAGCTCAGTGATAATTTTTCATCCACAAAGCATCTATAGGATTGGGCCAATATGACATACTCTCAGAAAATACTTCTGGCATCCATTAAAGGTATGTGAACATCAAAGAATGTATATACAGTTGATTTCCTTTTTAGAAAGAATATTCAGAGAACAAATGAAATAATTTTATTTCCCTTTTGGTTTGGCTCGAGACTGAAAATATCCCTTATTACTAAAGAAAGCATTCATACCAGGTCAGGCTCCTTCCCCTGAAAATAGATTTAGTGAAGTCCTATCAAGATGCCATTTCTCACTCATCCTGTCTCCCCAGCCTCCCTGGAAATGTGTGAGGAAATCTCTCATTTTCCTGTGGGTGCTGACTGTTATTTGATGTCTGTGTGTCTGCGCATCTGTGGATATGTTTATAGTTTATTTGCCCTGTGTCATTCTGCAGAAATGGATTCACTCAGTCAAGTAGATGGGAGAGCTTTGAGTCTAGCTATCAGCTGGAGGAACAAAGGGACTCCAAGAGGAGAAGCCCCTGCGGGGAAGGTACCCAGGCGGTCCCTTGAGGGTCCTCATCAACACTGGAGAACTGTTTTGACAGAACCACTGAATTGGGTGTGGGAGTCAAATTCCTGGGACATCAAACCAGGACAGATTTCCTGCTCACCCACAAACAACAGAGACCCCTCTGCCTTTGGGGAGTAGGAGGAGCCCAGTCTGAGGGGCACGCTGGCTTCCAGGGTTGGTTGGAATAACTTGCTGTAGGCAAAAGGGCAAGGAACATTGAGTCGCAGAAATGGAAGCAAATAATTTATTTTTTTTCAAATTGCGAGCCCTGATGTCTGGCCCCAGATATCTGAGCATATTCTCCATTCTTTGAACAAAAGAAACACACATGCTTATTCCACCCTTTTCCGCCTCATCTGGCAGCCGCTTTCTGGTCCAGCAGACACTAACATCTAATGAGTCAAACTTCTCATTTTCAGACTAATCAGTCGGCTGCACTAATTGCAAATGCAAATATGCAAATTTATATTAATTAATTACTCTGCTAATTAGTTCTGCGGTCTTTTTTGGGTAATAAATCATTGTGCAGTGGAAGGGAAACAAGTCCTGTCCCATTTCACTCCACATAAAAATTTAATGTACTCATGGAAGAAAAAATATATATATTAAAAAAAGACACCCTGAGTTGATCACTGTGCTTCTACTGACGAGCCCCCTCCAGAAAGGTGCAGTTGTGAGAGGGCTTTCACATCTTCAGCAAATGCCGTCACTAAGGTGCCTGTTAGCAATTTAATTATCACATTATGAGTTTCAGAAAAAGCCAGTTTTCTGTGCTGCAGGCTGTGACATGGCGCTCGGCAGTTCACCCACTTTGCAGCAAAACACTTATAAATAAAATGAGAATATAGAGAGGGAATCACATTTCTTTGCTGAAACGCTGTAGCCTGGGATCTGACGTTTTCAGGGGTTTGGTTGTTACTGTTGTTGTTTTAAGCCAAAACGATCATCTTGCTTTCCGTGTCCTTGAATGAGAAGTTTTAGCATTCAGGTTTAGGGATGCATCTAAGGATTGTATCGGCAGGGGGTGGGGG
>NC_043701.1:44272986-44411599 GCF_006229205.1 Suricata suricatta | reverse complement strand
GAAACCCCTCTTCCTTCTTCTTATATTTCCATGTTTGTTAATAGGCTATAAATAACTTTTTCTTTGCTACACCTGTTAGCAAGCAAGAACAATGTTGCCCTATCATATGTGTGCAACTGATGCTTGTAGATCCACTGGTGGATCCAGAAGTGTTACCCATGTTTGTGAAGGCTCCTGTCGTCCCCGTGCAGCTCATTTCTCTTATTTTCTGTCTCGATGTGAACACAATTTGGAGATTATTTTCTCAAAGATAAAACAAAATCAACATCTTTTGAATGGTCCATGGCTTGTGCTGGATGGTTAACAAGTCTTCAGCAGAATCCTCCAACCTGCTGCTGTTGGAACAGCCTCTGGAAAGGCCTGTGAGGCACTTCTGCGGGTTTCTGTGTGGGGGAGAATTCCTACCCTTCCGCTCTGCTGGGTATATGGCTGTGCTGTATGGGCCCGGAGGGGAAGAGCTGGGCTGATTATTTATTTAATACGAGAGCCCGAGAGCACTAATAATCTTAGATCATAATTAGACTGATAAGAGCAGATAGTGATGCAGATTTTAAGAATACAAAAGTGTATGGTTCAAAATCTGGAGCACTGAACCTTCAAAATTCCATCTGAAAGAAAAAAAATGTTATTAATCAATGTTTTACGAAAGTGAAAGGAAAAAATGTGAGCATGTTTTCTTCAGAAAATTAAACACTCTATGTCATATATTAGATGTGTGATGTATTTGAGTCATATTTTTCCAGAAGAAGAGATATTTTTCATAGGTTATTTTTCCCAGCCCATGTGCTGAATGAGAAGTGATCGAGTTTTGTTCTTGGTGTCAGCCTCACCATTTCTTTGCAATCAGCTATAGCTACAGGATGATGCTCATGAGCCGAGGTTGAGAATTTCATGTCCTAACACGACCAATGGGCTCATCGTAAGGAGCTTTGCTCTGTACCAGACCACCTCTTCTGAAAACATGTGCCACTGCTTATAAAAAGAAATGCGTTAGGTTTCCAGGAAAAGCAATTTAAAATCTATGCCTTTTTCAAACATATTCTTTTATATTAATATTTAAGCAGTGAAAAAATGACTGTCACCTCTAATCTTCCAATCCAACGAAGACTACTGTAAACATGTAGGGTTATACCCTTCCAGACTTTTACCTCTGGCTACATCTAGAGCTGTGAGTGTTCATGTAGATTCATATTTCTCTACAGACATGTCCCTGACATTCCTGGGATCTGCGCTGACGCTGCAGCTAGATCAGTAGGTTAAGGCTCATTCTGATTGGTTAGAGTCATGCTTCCCAAGTTGGTAAATTGGGAATCACCTGGATGCTGTTTAACAAAAGTGGAGTCTACCTCTCCCTATTGTTTTGGGGTGTGTGTGTGTGTGTGTGTGTGTGTGTGTGCGCGCGCGTGCGCGTGTGCAAGTTTGTGACTCATTGGTGCCATTTTTCCCCAAATGCACAACCTCATTTTTATGGCTGCAGAGTATTCAGTGGTGGGAATGGACACTTCCCAATTTATTCAGCCAGTCTTGTGTTATGGGCCATTTTGAATTATTTTCAGTTCAGTCATGTTCACATTTACATGTCATCCTATTTTATGTCTGCGAGCCTCTCCTTTCCTTTGTTATCTTTGTTGCTTACATTTCGTCCCACTAGTGATTTGTTCGACACTCTTTGTTCTCTAGTACTCATTATCTTTTTATTGAAAATATTTGAATCAATCTTTATCAGCATTAGGGTTTAATCAGTTTCCGCTAATTTCCCCACCTCCAATTTCCTGTGAGAGTAGATACTTTTGCTTTTTATTATCTCTTCTCACCTCCAATTCTCAGCTGATGTTTAAATAATTGGGGATTTTTAGATCCATTTCTTGAAGTACAATTTGCGTCTCTTCTTTCCAGAATCATGTTTGACATGTGCATCCCTTAGATTCGTATTAGCAATTGTTTAGCTTAATATTAAGTTTGAACTTTACTGCTTTCATTGCTCACTGCCATTTCTTTTAAACAACATTTTACATATATTTAAATTCTTTATTTTGATGCCTTTCTCAAGGAACTGAAATAATTTTGGGGGGACATTTTTCAAAAAAGGTAGTACGTCATCAACGTTTTGAGCTCTTGCCTATCAGAAAAAAAATCTTTTTCTTATGTCTTTAAATATAAATGGCACAGGATTTATTTTTAAATTTTTCTCTTCACATTTCTTTATATATTCCTCCTGATTCGTTTCTGGCTTTGAGTTTTGATCTAGGTTTTTTTGTTTGTTTGTTTGCTTGTTTTGTTTTGTTTTTGTTTTTTTCTTCCTGGAATGCCTTTAAAAAAATTATCCCTGGGACGTCTGACTTCAGCTCAGGTCACGATATCATGGCTTGTGAGTTCAAGCCCCATGTCAGGCTCTGTGCTGACAGCTCAGAGCCTGGAGCCTGCTTCGGATTCTGTACCTGTTTCTCTGCCTCTCCACCACGCATACACTATCTCTTTCTCTCAAAAATAAATAAACATTTAAAAAAAAACGTTATTCCTGCCTGACTATATATAGGCTTTTTTCTTTGTCTTTCAAATAGAAAATCCTACCTAGAATTTGTGTATGTGTATGTGTGCACATGCCTTCCTTCCTTACCTTGTGTAATGGACCCATGGGATCCAAACTCATCCCAGGAGTCTTTCTCTTGTTATTTCTTAGACAATTAATGATCCTGGGTATTTTTATTTTCTTGTGTTCCTCCCATTGTACTCTTACCATGTCTTGTGGATCTCCTATTTATGTTACGGCTCTCTCTGCTTACCATTTGTTTTATGTGTGTCCTTTCACACTGAGTTCGGGGAAAAGCTCGGAGGCTGCCCCTCCGATGACGTTGTTCAGTTTTCTGCACCATCTATGCTGCTCTTCGCCACTGTACTTGTAATCTTGTGTTTGAAAATCCTGTTTTTTGGGGCACTTGGGTGGCTCAGTCAGTTAAGTGTCCAACTCTTGATTTCAGCTCAGGTCATGATCTCAGGGTTTGTGAGCTTGAGCCCCGCATCGGGCTCTGCACTGACAGCACAGAGCCCACTTAGGACTCTCTCTCTCCCTCTCTCTCTGGCCCTCCACCACCCCTCTCTCAAAATAAATAAACATTACCAAAAAAAAAAGAAAATCCTATTTTTCATCTGAAATTATCCTTTCCTGGTAGCAGATTTTTCCTTTGCAGAGATGCAACTCTGAAATATCCTGAATTTAACAACAGGATGGATTGTAATATAAGTGGAATATGCAGCTCCAAATGTATCATTTTTACAAGTGTCTTGTCATACATCTACATTGTTTTGGGACTTTGACACTGCTGCATCTTTTGGTCAGGCGAATCTTTTCATATGAATTTTCACCGTGGAGGGAGGGAGCAGAGAACATTATTTTAAAGTTCTATGATGGCTTCATAGATGCTTGAGAAGACACAGAAGGAAATATAGCAAGAAGCAACTTGGGTTCTGGACGCCATGATTTTCTCCCTGGTGTCCCTTAGTGTCCCTTAGTGTCCCTTAGTGCCTGGCGTGCCTTGTGTAGCCCAGGCAGCAGGACAATATTGTTGTCAGTCCCATTCGCACTTTCTGGAAGCCCCTGGCAGCATCTTTCTTTTCACCCTGTTGACTCTGTGTCACTCAGTCTTGCCTAAAGACGTTGGCTGTTCCAGATGAGAGGTAGTGACAGCCCCGTAGGCCATCATGGTCTCTGCTGGTGTCATTTATAGCTACTCCAGATTGGCTTTGCACTCCAACCGGCCAAGTACAAGTTAAGAGAGAGGTGTGTGGCCCATAAACTGCACTGCTTCCTGGCATCATTCACAATATTGAGATTGCTCCCATGGCCCACCCTTTACCCTGACCACTACTCACTTTCCTCCTAGGAAAACACATTCTTCCAGAGCCAGAAATGTCAGCCTGGGCACTCCATTCCTCAATCCTGACCCGGTCAGCATTATGTCTGGCACATACTCTATGACATTCTTGGCTTCACCTATTTTTATGTTCAGGGAATTTGCATAGTGGAGGCCATTAATCAAAATTATTCAATGACTCTAAAGGATATTGAAAGCTATGACAATTTCCACCCAATAGACTTCTTGGTCAGTCTTGAGACACAGAAATACCTGAATGAACAATTCAGAAATCAGGATGATCCATCATCTCTGTCATGTGACCCATTCACCCAGGTATGGATATTCAGGCTTCGAACTTTCTTTTTGACATTTGGTGTCATAAAAATATAGAGGTCATCCATGGATTCTGACCATCAAAAAACATTTTTTCTCCCAAGCCCTAAGATATTTTAGGCAGAGGTACATTCCAGGGAGGTAGACTGATCTGGTTCCCCCTTCTGGGACTTTCTCCAGAGTGTTTGTTAAAGGACCGAAATAATAAATCACATATTTACAACTTCCATTCAAGCTGCTCTGCTCTTACTCCCACCCCCTGTCTTAAGCCACAAGCTGACCTGTACAGTTCAGAAATCAAACACATTAGGACATTTATTTAAAAGCAACTGCACCTCCTGCTCTTTCTGGGGAGCTGGGCTCACCATGTCGCCAGACCTCCCAAGTGGTTATTTACATTCTGGTGGTCAGTTGTCCAGCCTTTGGGGCATGGCCCCTCTGTTGTCTGCAAATGGTTTCCTCCACAAACCTTTTAACTCCACAAATTTGCAACCATTAATTCTTAAGGGTTTTGACAAATCTTCCCAGTTAAATATTAAATAATAAATATGGACCTGATGGTAACAGGGCTTTGTGAAGTCTGTTTGAAATGTTCTTTAAAATATTAAATTCAAATAAATGATTGAATCAGAACAAAGGATATATCTTAAGACAAATTCAGCCAAGTCTCTTTAACCTTTGAGTTTTCAACATAGATTAGAACTCTAGGGCAGCACATGCTTTCATAGCAAATTGAAATGGGATTTTTGAAGCAGGTCTTGCAAATACAGGTAACCCATCCCTAGGTTTGATCTGCCTTTGCCATTTTGGTTGAGAGATTTTGCTGCCTATTGTTTAATAAGAATGAGTGTGGCTGTTTTTTTTTTTTTAGACACTTACATTCAAAGAAGCAAATCCTTGAAAACACTAGCTTTGGGCGCTATGTTTATTCCTTGTCAATGTCTTCCATATGAAATCTGTTCTGCTTATAATATCTACCACAGTTGGAGCTCTGAAAAAAATCTGTTTCATATCTGCCCTTTGCACTTAGCTTATTTTGTTTTACACTTCCCCCAAGTTGTCTGTCTGTAAGCAGTCTTGCTTAGAAGCAGGCTGCCCCAGGGGAGGGGGACTTGGCAAGACCGCCCTGCATTTCGGAAGAACCAGGACTCCTGACAGTGGGGGCATATCTTTCTTGGGGAGCCGTTAAAGGAGAAAAGGGTGGCATCAGCAGCTGAGATAAAAAGACTAATAAAGACCAGTAAAGCCAAATCTTGCCTCCTTCTTACTCCCTCACCCTGTGCCAGGCTGGCCCACCCATCACTCTACTCTTGAGTTTATGTTCTGCCACTGTGTCTCCATCTGCTCCATCTGCTTCCCCACCACTGAGCAACCTCCCATAGTTCTCCATGGAATCTGTCCGGGACAATGACTCCAGGTACCCAAGCTTTTCAGAAGTATAGTGTGGCATGGCTGGATACAGAGCACCCACGATCAAGAAACCTTGTTATAATTGGATGTGGGTTGCTCATTAGGTTTACCTCATGGGGGCATCATGGGGATACCTACCAAACATCTCTGGAGTAAATGCCTGTGTGCTGCAAGGACTTCTGAGAGGACTGGGGATGAGAGCCATTTCTCACAGGGGCTGCAGTAGGCATCTGTGCCCACCCTGGGGACAGGATGCTCCAACACAAGAGAGCTTGGGTCTCAGCTAAAGCCCTGTAATCTGACCTCCATTTTCTGTAGACCTTGTCCCTTCCCCCACCCACCCCCCATTGATGTTCAAGCTGGGGGCAGGAATCTCCTTTGCTTCAGAGTTAGACAAAAAAAGCAAAAAAGAAGCTAAGAAAAGCTTAGAACTTATCCAAACCAGTAAAGAGAGGTTTAAGATCTAGAGAAAGAAATCTCTCTTGAAAACCCAGGAATAAGATGCTCATCTTTCTTCTACAAGAAAGAGAAACATTATCTTTGGGGGCAGCTCCCATGGTTGTGGAACTACCTTTGATGGAGCCTCCTTTAGAGCCTGTTCCGAAGTTGCTAGGCTGAACTTCTCCCAGGGATCACAGGGCAGACTTGGACCTCACCCCTGTTTAAAGGACTGTTTAAAGGCATGGTCTTTGGTTCATATACGTCCATCTTGTTCACGCCACTAGAGGTCCTCGTTGGTTTATTCAGGACAGAGCAAAAGCCAGTGTTTGAAATAGAAGCCACCAGAAAGCTATGCTTTGATTTCAGTTCTGTCATTTCAGGCTGTGTGGTTTTGGGCAAGTTACTCAGTGCCCCTGAGCCTCAGAGTTCTCATTTTCACAATGGAAAAAGAAAAAAGGGGTCAAGAGTTTTACATTTGTTGAGGACCTACTATGTGCCTGATAGAGCTTCTGTTTTAGCTGGAATTCCTCCAAACAAAGCCAGAGACAAGGACTTGGGTACAGTGGCTTATTTGGAAAATGTGAGTCGCAGTAAACAGCAGTGAAGGTCAAGGAAGAGTGTGATAGGAAGTAGGAAAAGCCAATGGAAGGGTCTGTTATGAGAGGGTTGATGAGACAACCTCAATTCCAGTGAGACCTCCTCCAGAAGCGTCTCTAAGGACAGGAAGCTGGGTCATTTATCCACTGGCTCCCATCTCATATGGGTTGAGGTGCCTGTGAAGGTGATGTGTCTTCCCACAGAGTGGAGAAAGCCCTGGGACAGAAGGTGGAGGCTCATGGTGCCATGTAGGATGGGCGCAACTGAAATCAGTCTGAAATCAGACATGAGCCAAAGGATGTGATTGCAGGTACCTGAGCTCTGGTGCTCACTACTGTGTGTATACATATACATTCATTATATATAGCCTGCCAATCCATTGACATATATGCAGGGATCTAATATCTTCCAGAGTTGAGACAAGCCTTTAAGGTAATAGTGGCAAGTATGCCTGATGCAGGGGACAGTTTTACAAATACAGCTTAGCTGCTTGTCGGGACAGGGAAAGTGTAAGTTCGCTATCCAAGAACGTTTCTTCACTGGGACCAGTGTGTTTTGAGGGAGGTGGGAGTATAAGGCAGAAAGGGGCCATCTCCCAATGAACCCTTTGTTAGTGCTCTAGCAACTCCTCTCGCTACTGAGACCATCCCCAAAGGATGTTTATGAAAGGAATGAAAGTAGTCTTAAGATTTTTCTTTGCTTACCCAAGGAGGTTAGAGATCCTAGATGTTTTTGAGATGATTGATTGAAACACCAGTTGGCTCAAAACCTTCACTATCACATAAAGCACTCACAGAATGGGACTGGCACCACATTTGGGTATAAAAACCTTAAAACATTTTTTTAATGTTTTTATTTATTTTTGAGAGAGAGAGAGAGAGAAAGAGAGAGAGAGAGAGAGAGAGAGAGAGAGAGCGAGCTTGAATGGGGGAGAGGCAGAGAGAGAGAGGGAAATACAGAACCTGAAGCAGGCTCCAGGCTCTGAGCTGTCAGTACAGAGCCTGACGTGGGGCTCGAACTTGTGAACCGCAAGATCATGACCTGAGCCATAGTTGGACGCTTAACCAACTGAGCCACCTAGGCACCCCTGTGTATAGAAGCTTTTTAATGTAATTATTATCACATTCCACAAAGTAATGCTTTTCCAAACCTAAATAAGTAAATTTGTGTTATATAGATAGGACATGTGACCATATCTGTCAAAAAAAAAAAGTTTAAAATTTTTTAATCCAGTGGACTATGTTGTGGGCCTGAGAGCAGATCGAGGTTTTGAGCTGGTAGCCAGTGCACAGACAAAGCCTCACTGTAGGGGATGATTACAGATGGGCTTACTCACCAGGCTTGACTCTATCTAGACAGCACACATCTATGTTACTACTAAGAACTCTCCAACCCTCCATTTGTCTGAAACGATTGCTTGAAATTCATACTGAAGTTTTCCAGAACTTAACAGAATCCAGTGGTTTGCTATCTCTTGTTTAGCTTAGTTCATCTGGAGCGTGCAATCAGCAAAAGGTAGTTTTAGTAAAAATACATACATACTCTAAACCAAAATGTGCTTCATGCCCTCCTTTCTGTCCCCACAGACTCTGTCTTAGTTCAGTCACTCTCAGCTGTTATCCAAATCATTGTAACTTTCACTATACCAGCGTCTGCCTCTTGGCTTTGTTTCTCCCCCATCCCCCATCCCCATCTCCAGTCTGAACTCCTGCCCCAAGGGTGCCTTCCAAATTGCAAATCTGAAGGTATATTTAAGGTCTTTCAATGGCCCCATATTTTTCAGAAGAAAATGAAAACGAAAAGAAAAAAACTGCCTGCTTTTTCAGCCCACTCCAGTCCCCACACATTCCTGTGATTCCAGCAAGACTCCAGACTTCCGAACACCACATTCCGCATCTATGTCTTAGCTGGAAACGCTTCCCCATCCTTCCCTGCCTCAGCCCCCGGCCTGGTCCTCTCTCCGTAGTCCTCCCTGCCCTGCTAGAACCAATGACATTGGTCAATGAACCCAAATGTGCTTGACTCAACCACAGATGAAATAAAAGAAGCCTGCCTCTTTCTATGAGGTGATTTGGTCAAACTCCAGCATGGCAATGGAGAGGCAGATGAGAGGTCTAGGCACAGGTAAGAAAGAGAAGTGTGGGGCGCCTGGGTGGCTCAGTCGGTTAAGCGTCTGGCTTCTGCTCAGTTAATGATCTCACAGTTCGTGGGTTCAAGCCCCTTGTCGGGCTCTGTGCTGACAGCTAGCTCAGAGCCTGGAGCCTGCTTCAGATTCTGTATCTCCCTCTCTCTCTGACCCTCCCCTGCTCGCGCTGTCTCTCTCTGTCTCTCAAAAATAAATAAAAAACATTAAAATATTTATAAAAAAAAGAAAGAGAAGCATTATAAATTCCCAGCTTCTCCTGAACCAAGGCTGCAATCATGTGTTTAACTATTTAATTTAAACTGAATTCCAAAAGCACCCAGCCTCTGTACATTTAAATATACAAACCTTGGAAGTTTAAACAAATGCTATGTTGGTGATTCTTGGGTTTTCCACCATTGTAAGTTGTCTGATACTTTTATTATCTCTGCAATATCTATATGGCAATTAACTGACTATGATATGAATATTTCTGTGCTCTACCTAGTGGACTAATAAAGTAACACAGACATTGCCTTCTTAATATTTAATATAATAAAATTTGATGTATTTTTAAAAGCAGATAGAAAGTGGATCTGGTTTTGGTTGAATAAAGTGTCCTGAAGCTAAGCTCTTGTAATTCCATAGTTGTAAAAATCAGTAGGTTTACAATTTAGTTTGCTTTCAAGAAGTACCTATTTTTAATCTGAGAAGTAAAATTATCTCAATTCATTCCTAAATTAAAAAGCAATATGGTTACCCAAAATAACTCCTTTATGACTTTTGTCTTCTATAAGAAATCGAAGACCAGTTTTTATTGTATTTATGCTACTAACCTACCACAGTGGCGTAACACAGATTTCTGTGTTAAGGTTTATTGTTACTTAAGTTACTTTGCAAAGATGTAGCAAACCCACTTGGAAACAGCTCTGATTTAGAAAGCTCAGTAAAGCAGTCTCCTTTTCATCAGGGCACTATTAACCCCAAACATACATTGATTCATTAGTTTATGAATTCATTCAGTCATTCTTATTTCAAAATACATATTGAGCCTGGCATTCTGTGACAATGCTGTGACAATGAACACTTCTCCCAGACCCCATATGATGGCTGCTTATCTATCCTCCATGGGGAGAGCCTCGTTCAGACTATCCCCTGTATTAGAGGCACTAAGCAGATACTAGGTAGAAAGAGTTTTTAAAATAATGTTTGGGCGGGGGATGGGGATGCACCTGGGTGGCTCAGTTTGTTAAACGTCTGACTTCCGCTGAGGTCATGATCTTACAGTTGGTGAGTTCCAGCCCCGCGTTGGGCCCTGCACTGACAGCTCAGAGCCTGGAGCCTGCTTTGGATTCTGTGTCTCCCTCTCCTCTGCCTCTACCCTGCCTGCGCTCTCTCTTTCTCTCTCTCTCAATCTCTCTCTCTCTCTCTCTCTCTCAAAAATAAATAAAAAGCATTAAAAATTTTAAAAATAAATAAATTAAACTAATGTTTGGAATGGGACTACCAAGCAGGGCCAGAACACATGTGAGATATTCACCTCACAATCAAAGTTAAAATGTGCAAATTAGATAGGACGAACAAAATACCAAAAAAATTTTTTTAAGTTTTGCCATCAAATACTTATCTCAGTTACCGAGTTTGTGTGTGACAGCGTGTGGCCCCTAAACTTCACACCCAAGGCCATTGCCTCACTCTCTTCTCCTGGTCTTGACCCTGCCAGCAGGCAGACCTCACGGTTTCCTAAATGTTGTGCATGCTGTGAAGTGGCCTCTCCCTGCTCTCCTGGGCACCGGCTTAAGTGTGTATGTCTAGGGATAACGCAATTTATCCCATAATGGTGGCTTCTAGATGCGATATGTCAAGGAAAAGATAGAAGAATGACTTTAATTTACACTATTAAGTAAATGACTAATGTCAGTTCTTTCCAAGGATCAGGTTTAGGATAAAGAGAAAGAGCAAAGAAACCAATAAGACACATGTGCCGGGCAAGGGAGAAAATGCACAGACAGGAAAGGCTGGGGACAAATAAGACAGACACATCTGTGTCCCAATCAGATTTGGTGGAAGTGGTAGAGCCAAATCTTTTAAGACAACGGTTAACACTGTTCCATTTTCTGTATTGGTAAATAAGGGCTTTTTTTTTGGAGGAGGAGCCATGGACACAGCTTTGTGTTTCCTTCAAAATACAGCTAATTTTAATGGATAAGAACAAAGAAATTTAGAGTCAATGGTGAACATCTGTCTATGATTAACCCCGATTGCACTTAGAAATTAGAGACAATCACGCCATTTCGAAATCATATTGCCTTCAAGTGAAACTGGCTAGCCTTGGTTCTTTGTCTCCAAAAAAATAATAATACATGCTAGTACCTGGTCTTAAATTGTGAACGTTTTGAAAGGTATTCCTTTATAAATATAATGTTTATATTTTTAAAAATTCGAGGGTGTGATGTTTGCCCCCTAAACAAAAGGGAAAAAAAGCTCATTGTCCCCATTTTCTCATCAAGAGAATATTTAAGACAATCAAGTGAATATTATT
Source organism: Suricata suricatta (assembly GCF_006229205.1). Taxonomy (NCBI): domain Eukaryota; kingdom Metazoa; phylum Chordata; class Mammalia; order Carnivora; family Herpestidae; genus Suricata; species Suricata suricatta. Next base: position 44,400,300 of record NC_043701.1, on the reverse strand, counting down.
TTACCAATCTAAATATAGCTTCTTTTATAAGCGATAACAGTCTTATTTTGATAATAGAGACTCTATATCCTACAGCCCCTAACACACTCGTCAGCCCACAGCATCGGCAAAGTCAGAAAACTTTCACACAGAAATCCAAGTTAAGCCCTTACCTCAAGATTGAAACCCATTTAAATTCCAAGAGTAAGTAGCTGATAAAGATAATTTTCACAGATTAACATTTGTCACCTGGGTTTTATATTTCTGGAAGAAATATACACTGCATTGGTTATGCATTGATCAAACTTTTATTGTGCCAGCTGAACTTCATAGACCTGAAAAAGTGATTCAAGCAAAAACAAAAGAGAACATAAAAGCACAACTATAATGGTTTTAAATCCCAAAGAGGCAATTACAAGTTTGATTCCAGTGATGCAGCTGGACTCCATTGGAAAACTAAACACCTTATCCATATTAAGTAGTTACGAAGGCTAGGGCTCGGGATGTAAATAATAAATTTGCACTGCAGTCATATTTGTAAAGTACATCCCTTTTAATAAGTGGAAAGAATATGGTAATAAATTTCACACTAACTCATGTGCAAAGGAGAATTTTACAGAGTTCAAATGTGTAAAGGCAGGTAAAAAAAGTGTGTAGTATGAAATAACTAATCACTGAGATAAAACAAATGAAAAAAGATTAGAATCATGTGCACCGCATTGAATTGTAACTCTTTAACCACTTGGAGCTGGATTCAGCCTAATGCAGCTTTTTGTATGCATGATGTTTCTCTGCCTCTCTTTAAAAGAAAAATGAAAGTAAATGGCGCATTGTGTTGCTTCCCAAATTAATTCACAAAAGCCGAGGACAAGACACTTCTAGAACTAATTATTGCATGGTTTAGAATATCTTTCTCTTCCCCAATTTTTAGAGGCAGGAATGAGAAGAGTAAAGAATTTATACAGGATTCCATCCAGCATGAAGCAAGCCGGCTGGGGCTCTTCCAAGCTCCCCTCTGAGTGCTCCAAATATGCTCATTAATTCATTAATCTGCCAAACGTTTAGTGTCTATTACATGTCAGGCACTGGGGATGCAGAGATCAGAAGGCACCGTCCTCAATCTGAAGGGGCCATGAGGACACATAGATAGCCCCGTGAAAAGAAATACTTGCTCAAGTAGAAAAATCTAGTGTTAGATTCCAGAGAGAAGGGCCACTTAACTGTTTGTTTTACGGAAAGGATTTCAGACAACAGCGCTATAGAAGGGCTAACTTTGAAGAGTTCAAAAATAATCTTTCAAAAGACTTTGCTTCTTGCTGTTCGTGGCAAATTACTGAAGACTGCTCAGGGCTAGCTCGTGTTCCCTCAATGGACCATTCATAAAAACTGATCCCAGTTCCTACCAAGACAGAGCCTGATGATTACCCATAGAATAAAATATAAAATTGAATTCCTTCCTCATGGCAGACATAAAGATGGATTTAAAAATGAAATGTAAAAAAAATGAAATGTAAAAAAAATGAAATGCAAAAAGTTAAACATTTGGAAGAAAACATAGGATGATGTTTTATGAAGCTGAAATAGGAAGAATATTCATAATCCATTCTCGAAAAATCGAAGATCTGAAGGAAACAGACAATTTTAACATCATTAAAATTAAAATTTTATTTTCATCAAAAGCAAATATAAATGTGCAAACACAACCCACAGAGTGGAGAAGATATTTCTAACTTGTATAACCATATAGATTAACTTCTTGAATATATGATATTTATAAATCAATAAGAAGAAAACTTTTTAAATAGAAAAATAAGTAAAGAAATGAATGAGTAAAGAAACACATGAAAAGATACTCAGCCGCTCCAGTATTTGGGATAAATGCAAATAAGTCACAGATTTCACACCTGTCATACTGGCAGAAAGACAAAAAGATTAAGGATACAAACTATTGGCAAGAATGTGGGACCACAGCCACTCTCACGTGCTGTGGGTGGGATTGTCAATTACTACTACCACTTTGAAAAACAAAATGGCAAAATCTACTGGGGTGAAGATGTGCATAACTTATGACTCAGGAATGTCACTGCTCAGAATATATTCCAAGGACACGCTCACATACATATGTACACAAAGCACATATCTAAGGTGGACGTATATGGCTGTAGAAGAGCCAGAATATCCATGAATTGGAACATAGAAGAAAGGGTGGCATATTCATACAATGAAATACTAGACAACAGTGAACATGATGACCATGCAAGACCTTGAGTGGAAAAGGGAAGTAACATAAATACAAAGAGGGGCGTCTGGGTGGCTTAGTCGGTTAAGCATCCAACTTCAACTAAGGTCATCATCTCGAGGTTCATGAGTTCGAGCCCTGTGTTGGGCTCTGTGCTGAGTGCTCAGAGCTTGGAGCCTCTTTCAGATTCTGTGTCTCCCTCTCTTTCTGCCTGTCCCCCCTCATGCTGTCTCTCTCTCTCCCAAAAATTAGCATTAAAAATTTTTTTATCTTAAATAAAAAGAGAAATGAGGCATGAGTAGTAAAACAGAAGATAATCCTGGAGCAACGCATTGAGTTTTCAGAAAGAATAGAAGATCTTGGGGTGGATGGATGGAGTTTGGATATCTATGAAGGGCAGGAGATGGGCTACTGCCCATCTAGGACAAGGAAAAAGAATGGTGCTCTACACATAAAGCCTCCTATGTCAAAGACCTAGACCTCACCATCTAGAAAATCTCCATTCACACTGTTCTGGCAAAGTGGCAAAAGAGTTTGCTCTGTAAGAGAAGAAAGTTACCCATGAGAACTTGTGAAATCTTACACCTGCACCACGGTAGGAAAGAATCCCACATATGCCACATAGTGAGGAAACTCCATGCTGAGTAATTAACATAAAAGTTATCATCAAATGACAACAGAATAATTTAATAAATGACCATTTACCACTCACAGCCCTTCACTGAAAGGAGTACTAAATAAAGGCTGAACTTTAGAAAGAAGGAAATTGGATCCAGAAAGACCCAGGAGAATAAAATCATGAGGAATAATAGAAGTAAATTTAAATAAAATGGCAGTAAAAGCAAAACTGTGACAATGGCTAAAAGAGTGGTGAGGTAGTTAAGAACGAGTTGGAGCTGAGTCGAGATCGGAACAACATGGCAGCATGAGAAGGGGAAAGTGGGTTTAGAGCTTCCCGAGGGCACACAATTATGGGATAGGCAGATTTCATCTTTGGACTTTGTTATGTGAAATAGACTTGTTAACTCTCTCTACAACTTGCAAATAATTTCCTTATAAAGCTTTCGTCAATTGACTTATTTGAATGTACTATTTTCTGTCATGGCTTCATGACTTCTTTTAAAATTTATTTTTATTTGTCATAGTTTATTTATTTTTGACAGAGAGAGACAGAGCAGTGTGGGGAAGGGGCAGAGAGAGAAGGAGACACAAAATGTGAAAGAGGCTCCAGGCTCTGAGATGTCAGCACAGAACCTGATGCGGGGCTCAAACCCACGAACCACGAGATCATGACCTGAGCCGAAGTCCGACACTTAAACGACTGAGCCACCCAGATTCCCTATCATGACTCATTTTAATGAAGACTTAAATACTTACATTAGAAATTAAGAAAGGTGATGTACAAATGAGCTAAGATTCCAGTTCAGAACGTATATCCAAGGAAATGGAATAAATGAATTAGTAAAATATATATATATATGTTGATAATGATATAGGAACTAATTATGCAATAGAGAGGATCAATAAAATTGAATCCAGTTCTTTAGAAACATTGAAAAACATGCTGGTTATATTCCTCAAGAAAAAGAGAAAAGAAACAAATAAATAATATTAGAAATGCAGATGGTTCATGACTATATTATAAATTAAATGAATCATATGAGGATATTTTGAAAACCTTTATGCAAATAGATCTTAAAATTTAGATGAAGTGGAAAGATTGCCAGAGTTGACTTGAAAATTATTAGAAAATTCTAATATCTTCAAAGAATTTAAGGCATTAATGAAAGTCTACTCCTCAAACCACCACACTCAATTTTATCAGAGGGCCAAGAAAGTGACAGCATCTGTCTTATCCAACTCTTCCAGAAAATAAAACGAGAGAAAAAGATCCCTGCCTATATGGGTCTGGTAAATAACCTTGATGCAGAAAACAGGTGAAGATAGAACAAGAAAGGGAAATTATAGGCCATTCTCACGTGTGAACTTAGAAACAAAATATCCAGAGTAAATTATGGTCACACCAAAATAAACTATGGAAAAAAGATACACAAAACCAGAAAGGGTTTATCTCAGAAATGCAAAGCTACTAATAGGTGTATGGGTTAACAGTGTTCTAACTATCTAGGATCTAAAGGGAAAAATCTTGAAGGAAGTTCTTTTTTTTTTAATTTTTTTTAAATGTCTTTATTTTGAGACACAGAGACAGAGAGCAAGCTGGGAAGGGGCAGAGAGAGAGGGAGACACAGAATCTGAGCAGGCTCCAGGCCCTGAGCTGTCAGCACAGAGCCCGACGCGGGCTCAAACCCCCGAACTGTGAGATGATGACCTGAGCCGAAGTCGGACGCTTAACCGACTGAGCCACCCAGGCGCCCCGAAGGAAGTTCTTCAAGCCTCTTTTTTTGTTAATGTTTGTTTGTTTGTTTGTTTGTTTGTTTGTTTTGAAAAAGAGAGAAAGAATGCACATGGACAAGTGCAAACAGGAGAGGAGCGGAGAGAGAGAATCCCAATGCAGAGCTCCATCTCACAAACCAGGAGATCATGACCTAAGCCAAAATCAAGAGTCTTGGATGCTTAATCGACTGAGCCACGCAGGGGCCCCCGAAGTTCTTAAAGCCACTTAAAGGAAGTCCTAAGAAACACTGGTAAAGTTTTAAAATGCAAGATTGGCAAATTACTTTTTAGTTTTAGTAGCCAGTGACTTATGAATACAACTGTATTTCATATTTTAAATACAGTTAGTGCAGGGGCGCCTGGGTGGCTCAGTTGGTTGAGCATCCGACTTCGGCTCAGGTCATGATCTTGCAGTTTGTGGGTTGGAGCCCTGCATCAGGCTCTGTGCTGACAGCTCAGAGCCTAGAGCCTGCTTCCTTTTCTGTGTGTCCCTCTCTCTCTGTCTTTCCCCTGCTCATGATCTGTCTCTCTCTGTTTCTCAAAAATAAATAAATGTTAAAAAATATATATATAGTTAGTGCTGTGATAAAGCCAAACAGAATTATAGCATGGCACAGCTGGAGCAGATCTAAGAGATTGTGTAGTTGAACCTCTCCTTTAGACCTAAAGGGATACGTAGGTACATAGATACATAGTGGTAAAATGATGTTACACAGCTCATTAGAGGTACATTCAGTTTTATAACCTAAGTAAACTTCTGGCTCTGGTATACCAATGCCAAGGGTCCCCCCCAAATGTTGACTCATGGGTATGGATAATTCCATCTTTGACTGTGTAATGGATTAACTTGTTCGACAAACCCTCTTACCTAGAACAACTAGAAAGGCTGGAGATTATGTATACATATGTGAGTTTATCAGAGTGTATGTAAATATTAGGGTACAGTCAGGTCAGCCAGAAGATAACGAGGGCTTGGGGACCAGGACCCTGGAGAGAAAAGAAGTACATAGAAGTAAACACAATTTCCCTTCAGGAATTTGCCAATTTGTAAGACCCTGAGGCTGAGAGGTGGAGAAAATGGGCAGAATTTTGGGGAGAAAAAAACTGGAATTCATGGCCTTCTGTGAGTGGGGGGTCCTGGTAAATACCCCAAGCTATCACTTGGAGTCATATTGGACACCCAAAGGACTATACCTAAAAACTATGGGTTCAAAAAATTTAACCAGCCGTTAAAATGATGAAACCCGGCTTTAAATCAGCTAAGTTCCATATTGGACGAAAACACACTATCCCTACTTCACTGCCATCCATGAGCAAAGTAAATTATCTCTGGAAGAAAATAACATCACTCTGAGCCTTGAAATTTTTTCATACACACTGTCTAGTACTTAATGAAAAATTCTCAAACATAATTAGGGAAAAAAGAAATAATGAAAAACTAAGGGGAAAAAGATAGCAACAAGCCTAAGGTGACCCAGATATTGGAGTTATTCAACACAGAATTTTAAATAACTAATTAGTAAGTTCAAGAAAATAGATGACAAGTTGAGGAACTTCATTAGACAACTAACATTTTTTTTAAAAAATCAGGTGGGAGTTCCAGAACTTCACAATATATAACTTAAATAAGAATTAAACAGATAGGTCAACAGCAAGTTAAATACAACCAAGAAAAAGATTAGTGAACTGGAAGCTAGGCCACTAGAAAATATCCATATTCAGACATAGAAAAGTAGATGAAAAGCACACACGTGAAGAAACATAATGAGCATAGTATGATGCTGGAGGTAGGACACCGTCAGACTGTTTTGGAATTGCTCGCCAAGCCGCATCTCCAGTCATAGGTGGGCCTTGGGCATGTGGCCTAGCAACCAAAGCACGTGCTACAAAATATGGTGGTACTATTATCCTCCAATTAAAGCATAAGGATTATCCAAGCTGATTAAAAAACAACAACCATATGCTACTTACAAAAGAAACATCTTAAAAATAGGATGCTGAAAATGGAAGTCAAAAGATAGAAAAAGATATATATTCTACTCCTGTAAAGTACACCCTTTTATGAAAAAGTAAAAGAATCTATTTAAGAAGATGCAGTCATTCTAAATTTGTATAGATTTAAAATATGTAAAGTAAAAATAATAGACATAAAGCTAATTGGGGCAAAATTAAGTTAACCTATTCATTGAGTAATTTCAGCATCTTCATATAGAAAGCGTCTCTACTGTGATAAAATTAGAGAAGGGAGCTGTCCCCGAGGTGTGACAACAAGGGTAAAAGATACCTTTAATGGTGCTTGGAATTTCACATGTTGAGAGGTTTCTTAGGAAGTTTTAGTCTTGGGCTTCACACCCAAGAGTAGAACTTTGTTGTGAGAACATCAAGGTGTTGGGGAATCGGAAGTGAAGCAAACTCAGGAAAAGGGGGCACAATAGCTCCTATAATTTCTCCATTTTTCAAATGTTTTCTTTAGAGAGAGAGAGAGAGAGAACCTGCTTGCACAAATGAGGGAGAGGGGCAGAGGGAAGAGAGAGAGAGAATCCCATGCAGTCTCCACGCTCAGCACAGAGCCTAACACAAGGCTCAATCTCACAACTGTGAGATCAGGACCTGAGCCAAAATCAAGAGTTGGATGCTAACCTGACAGAGCCACCCAGGTGCCCCGTATAATTTCCCCATGTTTTAGCCATTCCAGTTAATGCCTAGAATCTGCATGGCTAGTGCTTCCTCCTATACCCATATGACAAACGTTTGCACGTGCTTGTCATGTTCAGCTTCTTACAAACTCAGATGCACTCCTACCCTAGTTCCTTCCAAATATCAGGTACAATGATTATTCTCTGCCATCTTACTTAGAACCATTTGGATCATGGAATTAAAATGTACACTGTTTCCACTCCATAAGGCAGCATCAAACAATGACATCTAATTTCCTATGGCCTTGTTCTTTGTAGCTAATTGTCTTGTAGAACTGAAATTTAAAAAAAAAAACATTTCTGATGTGTGTGTACACTATCACTGTATGAAAATCCATATTGCAGGTATGCATGTACAGTGCTAATTCAGATCTTTGGGAATTTTCCATTGAAAAACGGCACTTTTCTCTAATTCATACAAAGTTGCTGTTACTCCAAAGCCTTTCACCTCTCCCGTTCCGTGCAATTGGGACTGGTCTGTAGGAATCAAAAGTTGTCAAGGGAGACCATAAGCTCTGAGCAAAGTAAATGATTTTATCATGTCCCTTTCCTTGGATTTTCAGTTTAAAGGAATGCGGTGGCTTTAAACCCAGGCAAGGGATGGCCCTGCATCTTGCTTCAGGGACACAGGAGCCCCTGTCTGTGGGGCAATGCCTTGGAACACCTTCTGTCTAGCTGTTAAGAGTTTTGTTCTTGGAGCACAGAAGAATGGAACATAAATCCTGGCTCTGTAATTTATTGGCTGACAGACGTTGAGTGAAGCTCTAACCTCTCTAAGCCTCAGTTTTTCTCATGTGGAAAGGGGGAAATAATCGCCATCCCAAAGGATTATTGGTTACGTAAGAAAACTCATGAAATTCAGTGCTGACAAAATCTCCAGCAGTCATTACTATTCAGATACTTACTCGGAAAGGTCTGTAACGGAGGCCCTCCCAGGAAGGAATGTATACCAAACGAGAGGAGATAGTTGGGGTCTGTTTGAGGTCCTTGTGTAAGAAGATGGGTGGTTCTGGTGGTATCCCTCATGCAGAGGGGCCTGTGGACTTCTGCCTAATCTCAGGAGGAGCAGTGTAATAAAGAACAAGTACAACGTGGAATGAGGGCTTTAAAGAGCTGTGAGCGGGGTGCCTGGGTGGCTCAGTGGGCTAAGTGTTGGACTTCATCTCAGGTCATGATCTCACAGTTTGTGGGTTCGAGCCCCGTGTCGGGCTCTGTGCTGACAGCTAGGTCAGAGCCTGGAGCCTGCTTCAGATTCTGCGTCTCCCTCTCTCTCTGACCCTCCCCTGCTCGTGCTGTCTCTCTGTGTCTCTCAAAAAAAAAACAAAAACAAAAAAAAAAACCAAAATAGCTTTTTGTCTAAAAGCTATTTGTTGCCTGGAAGCTGTATGCAGATGATTGTCTTTATTAATCTTACCCTAATGGATTCTCTCCATTTTTGAATTTCCAACTATGGAAGAATTGAAAACCGTGTTATTGGTTTAGGGAAGAATTATAAAATTAACAACTTCCAGGGGCGCCTGGGTGGCTCAGCCAGCTAAGCATCCGACTTCAGCTCAGGTCATGATTTCGCAGTCAGTGAATTTGAGCCTCGCGTTGGGCTCAGACCCTGGAGCCTACTTCAGATTCTGTATGTCTGTAGTACTCTGTCTCTCAAAACTAAATAACCACTAAAAATTTAAAAAAAAAAGCCACTTTCAAATAAGACTTATGAGAAAAAGTTACTGACATTTGGAGAGTTAAAGGAATTTAAGATCAGGGTGAAATCTGGTAACAGGGTTCTCGTAATTTGAGATCCCACAGGGGTGTTAATGCTCTGCTCTGACCCTCGCTCCCTCACACAATGGCCGAAAACAGAGGTGAGGCCTCAAACAAGCATGGAATGGGGTTCACCTCCTTATCGAGTCCTGTATAGCCTCTGGTGCCCCCTTAACCTTTAACCTTTCCTCAACTGTGAAAGGAAGAAGCTCATGGCTACATGAGTGAGATCACCCACTTAAAACGAGCTGTTTACATTTGTGGGCGAGGCACTATTCCAAACTCTGTGTGTATTACCTTGTTTACAATGACTGTGTAAGAGACCTGCTTTGTCCGTCACTTGGCAGACGAGAAACGGAACGCACAGGCTGAACTTTGGTTCCCAAGTCTGCATTTGTAACCACTCTATATTTAGAGCATCGACTCGAACACAGTAAAGTATCACTTGAAGTGAACTAGAAATATTATTATTCCTTAGCTTTCCTTTAGTCTCCAAGTCTTCTCAAGGGCATCTTTGGAAATTGTTACAGAAACAGAATGAGTGATGTTAAAAATCACCTTGTGCATGCAGTGAGATAGGAATGCATTTGAAAGTAAGTTATATAATAATTACCAAATGTGATGCGTCCAAAAATGATTGTGAAAATCCTGTCTCGTGATTATGATGTAGTAAAATGAGTGGTAGTACTGATGAGGGAAAGACATTTATTTCTTTCCTTTCCTCCTGAAACACTAAGGATATTTATTTATCTATTTATTTGCTCCTTGATAGGCAGGCGGGGCATTATTGTTCAATTTTGTGATACTTAATTTAGGAGCTGAAAGGCTGATGCCACTCATACAATGATCACAGCCTTTAAAAGTGAATTTCCCATTGTCAGACATCCAAATTAACTGGCATAAATGTATGACACATTGTGAAACAGTTGATTAAACCAGTTGCCAAACAGAACTCCATTCAGATAATAACCCAGTGTTCAACACATTTTAGCACAGATGACATGAAAAGTCTTTAGTAAAATCAGAGAGGAAGATTATTCTCCCACTTTGATTTTCTCAAAGACAATGTGCTTATAATAATAATAATGTGATGACCTTTGGTATTAACAGCTTCTGGGCTCAGTTCACTAGAAAGTGTGTCTATTTTTGCCAGTGAAGGATGTGATTACATAGTGGCAAAGATGGTGGGTTATCAAGTTTTTCCCAAAGACTCCTTATGTTGTAGGTCATGACCACAAAAGTCAACTGATATTCTCAGGGCTCTACAGCAAAGGCAGTGCCAGAACTCACGACTCCTGCCTTGCTGGCTCTTGTTCTCTCTGTAACAATAAACTGCCTCTTTAGTTTTTGAGTTCCTCATGCTCCAGAAGTCCATAATTCCTTGGAAATGTACTCTAGTAGAGATACTTTGGGGCCAGATTGGTGCTGGAAGTGCTTTCTTCCCAAAGTGGAGGCATGCTTAAAGGAGAAAGGACGGGTGGGCTCCCTCCTTCTGCGCACTGTCAGTGGCCTGCTCCCCGCTGCTCCATGGTTGATTCACCACTCAGGTTCATTTTCATGACCTCCCCCAGCCATATGAACGACGGTAATGCCAGTTTTCACTTAACATGGTCCTGATGTAACTTAAGCTAAGGGGCATCATTAGAAACAATGGTAACATTTTTCCTTTCTTTTCAACAATTGTTAGATTGTGTTTGCTAGAACATTCAGCAAAGGTTAAACCATGACATGAAAATGAACATTCTACTCTTATTCTTGATTTCAAGGCATTCACAAAATATGTGCTGCCTCTCCTCAGCCCTGACTAATATGGTAGAAACTGGCATTCAGTCTCAGAACTCTTTCTGCAGGACATGGATGCTGTTAACACACTGCACTTCTACCCAGACAGCCTCCCCATAGTTACTGCCAACTGGTAGGAGTGAGCGAAGGCGGAGGAAACCATTTGCCATTCATACTCCAGAGTTTTGCCATGCGTAGAAAGTGCTCTCCTTTATCCCATTTACATATGGATTTCTTTTATTTTTATATGCTTCTTTTTAAAAACAGAATTGTATATATACATATATATAGCATTTTCCAAAATGATTAACATACCCCCTTTTTTTTCGTTTGTCTAGTATTACCATGAATTACATTAATTTCAAAATATTAAGCATTCATCAGTTTCTGGCTGAACTATTTCTTGCCCATGGTGTACATGATCTTATATTTGTTCATGTTGTAATTCGGTTTTTAGTTTCTATATTAGAAAGTGACATTTACATTAGTGTTGTGTAACTTCTTTTAAAACTATGTTTTTAATATCAAGGCTTTGCTACCTTAGCAATATCATTTGAGAAATATTCATCTCTTGGTATGTCTTGGAATTCTATAAAATTTATCTGTTTTTTAATAGGATCTCAGTGCTGCCCATAAAACTATCAGGGCTAAGTGATTCTTGGAATGTATTTTCAATTTTGTCTGTGATTATTGATATATTTGATATTTTTTTCTTTGGTTAGATTTTGGCAATTTACATTTTCCTAGAAAATTATTCATTTAATCTACAACTTCAGATTTGGTTTCAATGAGTTATAGCTCATATACACTTACAATTGTTACATTCTCTTGTCTATATTCTCTATTCTAATTGTGAATATTGAATATTTGTGTTTTTTAATAATTTTTACCCATATTAGAATTACTTATTTCATTGGTCTTAGCATAGAAACACTATTTGCATTAGTTTATTAATTGTGTGAACCTTATTATTTGTTTTATTTAGATGGAGGTTTTTTTTTTAAAAATGCTACTCTTATTAGGTTTCTATAAGATATGTTTCCATTGATTTCAACTGTTTTCCATATTTCAATAAATGTTTAGTTTTTATTTTTACTCAGTTTTATTACTAACATTTGTAACATTGATTATCAGTAATAGGGGCCTCTATACAAACCTTTTCTTTCATTCCTTCATATTAACATAGAAACATGTTCTCTGTGTTCATGCTATTGCTTGTTCTCACATGATTCATTAATTTAAAATTTTCTGTCATTTTATTTTATGTATATTGTAAATATCAGAAAAGAAAGCTTTTACCATAAGTCAGAAATCAAACTAATCATAGCTTAAACAAATAAGTATAGTGTCTTTTGCTCTTCTATTTTGTTTTGTTTTGCATTTTAAGACCTGTAAGGTCATAGGTTCTTTTCATTATCATCCATCTTTAGCATGTTCTTTTTTTTGCCTCATGGTTGCAAGAAAGCTACTGCAGCTCTATACATCACAGCAATTTCCAAGCCAAGACAAAAGAATAAGAATGGCACCAACTATGTCAGTTCCTTTCATCTGAAAAGTAAAATCTTTTCCAGACACCTGTGCTTCCATATCATTGACCAGAACTGCATCACATGACCACCCCTAGCTGCAAGGGATGCTGGAAAGTGAGTATTTATCTATTCTAGAATCTATAGTAGAATATAGAGAGGAAGAATGAGCTGGAAATATCTGGTTAATTAATCCACTAACTCTTGTCTGCCACAATATGTCTATTGGAAATGAAAGTTATGATTTTTTTCACCTAATCTGAAATATGACATTTAGTATTATTATAATTGATTTAAAGCCTCTACCCTTTTTTATCTTTCAGTATTTTATAGAAGATAATTTATTTACTTTTTCCTCCTAAAATTTCTACTAGAAGTTAATGTTTGTTGAAAAAGATTTTTAACTTATGTTTTCCTTACAATAAGATTCAAAAATTGAATTATATTTTCAATATCCTATTATTTGGGAGAAGTGATTATTAATTCCTAACTTTGCCTTTTGTTAGAGATAATCACATTCCTATGACCTGACCTATAGGAATATTTGAGATTTAGATTCAGAACACTATATTCTATCTTATGCAGGTCATTGGTTTTTAGCATATCCACAGAGCTGTGCACCTATCACCACAATCTATTTTAGAAAATGCTCCTGACTCTAAAAGGACATACACAAAAATGCATTACATTGTTAGTTCTTTTATATTTTTTTCTCCTTGGAGGATAATATTTATTATTTTCATCATTTCTTAGCTAGATTTTTAAGTGTCCTTTAGGCTTAATTTCTAACTTAACTGGTTGCAAATATTTAAACTCACTATTTCACAACCTTTGTTGGGTAGAGATTGAACTCAGCAATATGTAACAGAAAACTTAAATAACGGTTGTTTAAACAAGATGGCTATTTGTGTGTTTTTGTGTGACAAGAAGTCTAAAGGCAGGGAAACCGGAATTGGTAACTTTACACCACCATTGGCTACTCAGGCTTTTTTATGCCATCCCTGGGATGTGGTCTCTTTTCTCTTGCTAACAAGACGACTGCATTAGGTGCAGCAGATATGAAGGAGCGGCCACAGGAGGAAAGGAAGACTGTCCGCCTGTCAGGAGAGCGACACCTTCACACAGACGCCCAGCACACTCTGCATACATCTTGTTGACAAGAGCTGTGTCTGCCCAGCCACCTCCCATACACATCACTACCAGGGAGACTTGTGACTTTTAGATGGACACGTTGCCAACTTAAACACAGTTCAGTTCATTCTGCTAGTAAATTAGAAAGCAAAAATCAATATTGTATAGGCAACAGTCTTGTCACCTTCCCCTTTTTCCACCCCTTCCTAGGCTAGTTGAGATAGGTCATCAAGTAATATTTTTTAAACAGTACATTTTAAAATCTCATACGTATCTGAAACTATAGTTTTGTGTTTTCACATGTAGAAGCCCAGCTTTGCCTTGAATCCTTAACTTTCCCACTTAAAAACTTATATTTGTTTTTTAAAGCTTTCTTGAGACATATCTTACATAGCGTAAAATTCATGCATTGAAAGTGTGTCATATAGTGGTTTTTAGCATATTCATTCATGCAACTGCTCATCCATTGCTACCCCTATTTTAGAACATGGTCATGACCTCAGAGGAAATGCCATTCACATTAGCAGTCGCTCTTCCTTTCTCCCCTCTTCCCAGCCCCTGGAAACCACTAATCTACCTTCTGTCTCTATGGATTTTCCTATTCTAGAAATGTCATGAGAACGGAATTATACAATATGTGGCTTTTTGCGACTGACTTCTTTGACTTGGCACAATGTCTTCAATTTCATCCATGTTGTACCATGTATAAGTACTTCATTTTGTGGCTGAATCATATCCCATTGTTTGGATATATGATGTTTTATTTATCTGTTCTACACAATCAGCATACCATTGATGGATTACTTGACCTGTGTTCACTTCAAGGCTATTATGAACCTTCATGGGCAAGCTTTGTGTTAACATGTTTTCACTTCTGTTAGGAATATACATGGCTAGGAGCGGAATTACTGGGCATTAGGATAACTTTATGTTTAAGATTTTAAGAACTAATCGCACTGGTTTGCAGAGTGGTGGCACCCATTTCACATTCTCACCAGCCAAAAAGGAGTGTCCCGATTTCTCTGCATTGTTGTCAAAACTCTTGTTACTGTCAGTCTTTTTTATTGTAGCCATCTTGGCAAGTAGGAAGTGGTATCTCATTGTAGTTTTACATTGCATTTCCGTGATTGACCAGCAATGGTGAGTATCTCTTTGTGTGTTTATTGGACATTTGTAGCACTTCTTTGGAGAAAGATCTGTTCAGAGCCTTTGTCCATTTTTGATTTGGTTATTTGTCTTTTCATTGTTGAGTTATAAGAGTTCTATATGGTATGTATATTCTGGATACAAGTTTCTTGTCAGATATATAATTCCCATTCTATGGGTGTTTTTTCAATTTCTTGCTGGTGGCATTTGCTGCACAAAAGTTTGCAGTTCTGATGAAGTCCACTTTGTCATTTTTTGCTTTGAAACGTAAGCATTTGGTATTGAAACTAAGAAACCATTGTCCAACCTAACGTGACAATGATGTACTTTTATGTTTTCTTCTAATAGTTTTATAGTTTTAGCTCTTACATTGTGGTTTATGGTCTGTTTGAGTTCATTTTTGAGTATGGAATGGAGTAGGGGTTCAAATTCATTCCCTTGCACGTGGATATCCAATTGTTCCTGCACCATTTGCTGAAAGGACTCCTCTTTCCCCATTAAATGGTCTTGTACTTTTGTTGAAAATAATTCACCATAAATGTGGGGGTTCATTTCTGGATTCTCAATTCTATTCTACCGTTATGGAATGTGTTTATATGTCTATTGTTATTACATTACCATATTGTCTTGATTTCTAGAGTTCTATAAGAGATTTTAAAATCAGTGAGTTTCTCAACTTTGTTTCTCTTTTTTCAAAAGTGCTGTTTCTAGATTTCTTCTTGCTTGGATCTCTGGCTAAAGTGCTTTGTCTTGAGGAACATTTCTCAGAATGCACTGTACCACCACCAGCCTTCCTCCACCTCCTTTTTGTGTCTTGATGTTTTCTGGAATTTTCAACCCCTGTCTGGATGTGGGAAGACTGAAGTAAGGAACAGATCATGAGGTCATCCTCCAGTCAGTTTTCAGAGTACTTCAACGACACAGAAGAGGAGTGGACACCTCAGTCTTTCACAGATGTAGTATTCAGATCACTGGGACAGGGGCTAGATCTGGGGAGACATGTGAGCATCCTTCTTCTTCGTCTTTGCTCATGGTCTCATATGGTTTCATAAAGTCTGCTTCACAGAGCCTGAGTAGATTCCTTTCAACCCCATTCCACCTTCTGTATAACCGAGGCTGATGTTTAACTAGTACCTTCCACAATCTCTATTAGAGTTTGTTCATGACCGGCTTCTGTCATGGTTGGTTTCCACTCGTGTCTGGATGATAAATATTTTAAATAATGCCCTGCTCCTTGCACATGTCGATTACCCCTAGATACCAAGATGTGATTACCTTTCAGGCTAACCTTTGCTGCTGTTATGAGCTTTCATCTAAACTGTGCTTAGAACTGTAAACCAGATGCCACTTTGCTTTGGAAGTCTCTTTGGATGGGATATGAAAATTGTGGTATAGCTGCAGTTTCTGACTACATTGAGTAATTTCGTTTAATAATCATTTAGATTTTCCCTGTGCGTAAATTTTCCCTGAGAGGAGGTTAGGCTCATTGGGAGGTGAATTCATTCTCCTAAGTCATTAAGGTTCCAGTTAGTGCTCTGGAACTATAATTAATTAAACTATACTCAACTTCCCTAAAAAATGAAATTCTCTATATCCCCAGTGAATTTGAGATTTGCACGGCATAGACTGAAGCATGTACACACCAAAACCTGGGTTTTTCTTGAGGACCATCTTACCTATTTTTTTTTCCTACCAGTCCGCCTTGATAAAGTTACCTTGTAAGTAGGGGCATGATGAAGGTGATGTTTCATTTCTACTTTTGTACTTTGCAGATTTTTTTTCTAATCTAAATGTCTTATCTGGTAATAATATCTGAGAAGAGGGTGATAGACAGTAAAAAGAAGGAAGTATTCTTTATTTTAATTAAAATGCTAACATAAGGCATGATCATTGAGTGATTGCATTACAAAGCAGCTACTTGTTCTGCCATAGTTAAGTGTGATTTGATGCGTCCATTATGAGCCTCTATTCTCAGGGGTTTATATCTTGGCCAAAATTGTCCCTCCAGGCTGAAACTTGGCAGACAACTCAGCCTAATTACAGTCATTTTCCTTTTTGGATTAAGAAAATGGAATTATTACAGTGCTTTAAGCCCATCCACCCCCATATTTCCACAGGTCTGTATTTATACCTGCACAAATTGTGGGCTCTTGATACTTCCAAATAAGATGGCAACTTAGGAAGAACCAAAAGGCTTCTTTAGTACCTATAAGCAACTTGCTCCAGGGATTTCCCAGGGAAGGACTCATCCTTCCTCAAGCACTTGCAGCAAGGAGTCTAGGAAATCACTACATTGGTAACAAGGTGTGTGGCGATGTCAAGAAGGCCAGTGCTGTGGGTTTGGCTACCTTCAGGAAACAGGTAGGATGCATCTTCTCAGGCCATGGGGCCACAACCCCATCACATTCCTCTTTTGACTTTCCGCTGGCCTAGAATTGTCCTACCACACATATGACCTCTATTTTCCTCATCATCTTTACCCACCAATATGGATGGACAAAAATCAAGAGGGTTAGTGGTAATTAGTGGGCTCTTAGGCATAATCCTAGAACTCCTGGGTCAGCAAAGTCTTCTCTGCAGGTGTCCCTTGTGTTCCGATCTTGGAGACCTCAGGGTCTAGTGGCCTTGCCAGCCTCCAAAGAGCCAGGTATGTGATATGTTTTGTTTCCCTGAGTTATCATTGTATTATTTTTGCCACAGTTATTTGACAGACAATACATTACTGTGGATAATATTAAAATTTTCATCATTTCTTAGGTGCAATAAGTGAAATTTGACTTAAAATTCTACATCTTACCTTTCATATCCCACTCGACTTTGTTTTCCTTTTATAACTCGAGTCATGTCATATCCTCTCTCAAGTGGCAGTACTGTAGGTAGTAGATGGAATGCCTTTGCAGCTTTAAGACAGCTTCCCTGACAAGAACCACAACCTACGATTTGTAAACTTTTGTGAAGAAATCAGTGTGGTTGCTGCAATTTACAGCTTGGATTTCCCTGGGTTCTTGCTTGTAAATCCATCTAGATATATGCCATGAATATGTAACATGCAGACTGATGCTGAATGTAGCACTGCAATATAAATAGGCTACTTGGGCTTTTTCAGAAAAGCAACAGGAGTTTAAAAAAAATTCAATTCACATTTCTACAGGATGCAGCCCATTAAAGAGACCATGGAATCAAAATGCTGAAGATGTTAGACAAGAAATGCTGCTGAATCAGTTCCTTCTAAGAGGCTGGCAGGAACGAGTCACGCGGTACAGAGGGAGACGAGGCTGAGGAACACCTGTAGCTGTCAAAGATTTCATTTACTTGAAAGGTTTGGTATTTGTGTGAGTGCAGCGAGCAAATAAGCTATGTCAATGACACATAAAAACGAAGTTACAGCAATTAAATTAAAAACTAAAAGGGTTTTGAATGTTAAAACTGAAAACATTTTAATTGAACATAATTCTATGGAAGACTATTAAATTACCACCTTGGAACAGAAGCACAAACAATGTGATAATGAGCTATGGAACCAAAATTTAGAACAGATAAACTGAAAAAATTACAGGTACCCTGGTGTAGGAAATGCACAGTGCTGATGATATGAAAATATGAATTATTTATACCTTCTTTAAATGTAGAATGTAAATTTGCTTGGAATTAATTTCTGTTGGGAAATCACTACACAGTAAACATGGCTGTCTCTTAGGGTAATATTTTTCCTCCTAAATGTTATTATTATTATTTTTTTATTATTGTGGTTGTATTGGGAAGAAGAGAAGATGAAAAAATGCTCAAGATTGAAACTACCAAGTTATGGTTACACTGGAAAATTAAATCCTTTATTTCTAGGCAACACGGAATATAGAGAGTTACAAAGCAAATTATCCTACACTTTTCAACAAAGAACAGCCAAACAGAGTGTTATAGACTGAATTGTTTCCCTCCTCCCCAAATTCATGTTGAAACCCTAACCCACAAGGTAGAGATGAGGTCTTTGGAAGGTAATTAAGGGTAAATGGACATAAAGGCAGGGCCCTAACCCAGTGGGACTGCTGTGTCTACAAAAAAGTGAGATCTCTGTGTGTGCATGTGTGTGTGTGTGTGTGTGTGTGTGTGTGTGTGTGTGTGTGTGTACAAAGGAAAGCTCATGTGAAGATGTAGCAAGAACCTGGCCTACTGCAAACTAGGAAGCAAGCCCTTTCCAGGAACTGGTCAGCGCCTTGATCTTGGACCTCTAGCCTCCAGAACTGTGAGAAACAAATTTCCATTGTTTAAGCCACTCAGTTCAGTGGTGCTTTGTTATGAAAGTTTGGACAGACTATGTAAGACACTAGGTCAGTAGGATGCACATTTAAATTTAATTTGAAGTGATTTTTATATTTACTAATGCTCACCCACTGAAGACCATAAAGGCTTTTGTGTTTTCAACCCTCTGAACTGTGTGAGCATGAATACCTGTGTGTACCGCCCCTCAGTGACTTCTGTTTATTGATTCATTGAATGTATGTTATTGTTTATTCAGAACAGGAAAGTCAATCTGTAATGACCATAAAAAATGGTGAGATACTTTGCATTCTTTTTTCCTGTTAAATCTTTAAACTGTGGTGTGTATTTGTATTTTCAGCCCATCTTAATTTAGACTAAGCGCATTTCTGGTGCTCATAGACACATGTGGCTAGTGGCTATCATATTAGACAGTACAAGTTTAGATTGGTTCAAATTAGTCTCATACAAAAGTAGCATGGAATTAATCTAACATATTTATAAGAACATTTTCAAATGATCAGCCAATAAATTATTGGGTCTTCTCAAATATGTACATTGAATCATCTCAACTACAGTCTATAACTAAAGGGAGAAAGAAAATATATACTTTGTGATTATCTAAAAGGCATAGACATGGGACCACTGGTTAGTGGCCTTTGGCCTCTCATGACTAACACCTTTCTCCTTGATTAACCTTCCACAAAACCACAGTAGTCGCTCACCCCAATGCATTTCACAGGTGTGGAATCTGAATCCAGAAAAGGAAAGCAATTGGTTTGCTCAAATTATACAGTTAATCAGTAGCAGAACTAAGACTAAGATTCAGGTCTTCCGACTCTCTATCCGTTAATCTTTAATAAATCATGGCATTTCTGAATCAATGCCAAAATGCCTCTGTAACTCTTACCAAGATAACTGTATTACACCCCATATATAAATCATATAAATCACGTGATGAAGTAGTGGGAGGAAGAGGAGGAAAGGATCTAAATGAATGAATTCTATTAATTAACCTAAATATGTACTAATTTATCTCAGCTTCTCAGAGTGTTTTTATGCTTTCTTACCATTCATTTCTCTCCTCTATTCTGACTAAGTGAAGGCCATGTTCTGGAGTCCTTTAGGCCAGATGGACTAGCTATGAGGTCTGGGCTTATAACTTCTTTGTGACTTAGTTTCCTCAACCTACACAACAAAAAAAAAGAGCACTTCTCCCATAGTGTGGCTGGAGGGATTTAATAAAATAAGACATTAAAAAACACTTACAGTAGAATCTGGTACATATTAAGCACTTAATATACATCAGTTATTCTGGATGGATAAAATTGCCACATAACTGAGTTTCAAATTATGATGTTCATTACTTCTTATTCTCTTCTAGTAAGAGATTGCTTATGGCTGGAATGTGTCTCTACCTTCCCTTTCAGAGTTTTGGTGGGAAGCAAATGAAATAGAGGTCAAGTCCAGGAAACCAAAAGGCAATAGACGCTTTCTCTCATTCTCTCACTCAAGACACTGAAAGCCCAACACTCCCTTAGATCAAGAGGATGTGGGGGCCCTTGTTCAACATGAGGGATTCATTGATTACCAGGAGCCAGTCAGACCTATATGGTGACTGATCCAGTCTCTCACAGTCTCTCTGCTGTGCGCCTCCCCCCTTCCGTCCCCCCTCACAGCACCCTCTTAACCTTACCTGGACCTGCTTCCCATGAGCACCTCTTGTTTCTTCCACACTGAACATCTCAAAGCTCTCCCAACTCATCAACCCCTTATCCATGCTGTGTCTTTGCACCTAACTTTCCCTCTGCCTACCAAGAACATTCTTACTGCTCCCCACTCCTCCTGCCCATCACTCTCTTCACCTATCCTTGGCAATGTACAGTCTCCAGTGCCAGCTCTGCCTTCAATTCTGAATGCTCCTGAGCTCTTCTGACATTGTTTTACTTGTCATGTAGGTTGGATCTCTCTTCCCTGCCAACAGTGGGTTCCTTCTGGGTGGGGACCTACCTTACTTACTTCCACATCCCCAGCTCCTAGCACATGGCCTGGCATGTGGTAAGTGCTAGTGCAGCCCGGTTAGATAAATGCGTTAAGGACCCTGCCTGCAGCTGACCGCTGTTTGTACCACTGTAGCCCCAGAGCTCTTTCCCTTCTGTGCTCAGAGTCTGGAGCTCAATTAGGCTTCCAAATGTAAATTCTGTCTTTTAATTACGAACTGTAGAAAAATACATGTGTGAACGTGTGGGTATATTTTTAACCTTGGGTATCTGCATTCTTTCTACCTTTGCCTGTTTTGGAAATCTTTGCCTTCCCTGTGATCATGCCTCTCTCTCAGTAAATGGACATGAAAGTGAAGACGTGAATATTTTTATCTGACATTATTTTGGAGCATCGCTTTCCTGTTTGCTGCTGTTTCCTTTTCATGGACCATTAGCAGCTTCCAAAGGCAATATCCTTTCCCTGTCACACTATGCCATGGGGGGCCATTTCAACAACTTCAGACTAGGGCATTAAGTGCAATTCTGGATGAGAGTCAGCACATAACCAAATAAAAATAATAAAGGGAAAGCATGTAGGAGCCATTTGGAATGCTGTCCCGCGCTGAATTCATTTGCAGCCTCACAGAAACCTACCCATCACCGGTGATCAGCCCCGAGCCCGACCGTACCTTATTTAATTGTAAAGTATTTCATATCCTCAGAAACAGCCCTGCTCATTTGCCTTTCCTTTTTTGGAGATTGTCTTAGTGGAATGCTGAGATTCTAATCAGTGGGAGAAGAAGAAAATGCAGGTTTTGATTTTAGCAAGCAAAATAAAAAGAAAAGAAAGGGGGGGAGGTACATTTCTTATAGCTTCTCTCTCTTCCTAAAAATGAGCATTTAGGAGGCCTGTTTGGAAATTCTTCTACACTAGGTGCTTAGCACAGGGGAGAAAGAGACAGAAAAGCAAGATGAGCAAGTTCACGTGACTAATTCAGCACGAGCTACTGCTACCCCTGGTCTCCACACAGATGGTGGTTTCAGAGATGAATTGGGGAAAACCAAGCATGGGAACTGGTTTCCAGACCAGTGTCCCTGATGGTCCACCCATTCGAGAGTGTTCTGAGCCTGAATCCAAGAAAGCCTCAGGTCTAGCCAAGCCAGGGAAGGTTAGCCTACATAAACCTAACTTTCCTGACATCAGGGCTCCCGGGAAGGCAGGCTGTTAAAGATACAGATTCCCAGAGACTTTTCACCTTGAAATTCTGAATTCGTTGGCCTGGGGTAGGTAATGACAATCAGTATTTTAAGAGGCTCTGAATGAACCTTATGCTCAGGCAAGTTAGATAGCATTCCCTGAACCTATTTACCCATTCTCTAAACAAACTTCTCTGATACCCAGTTTTGTACAAGGTGGTGTCCTAGAAACTATGGGGACAGAGCAGAAATAGACGTGTATCCTGCCCTTTCGGAGTCTACTATCTAGAGGAAGATTGTGGAACTTTCAGAAAGCTGCCGGTTCATGCTTTTGTCTTCAGCTTTTCTACAACTCGGTAGGTCAGATGCATAAACATTGGTGGTATGTATATATACTAATCAGCCAACTAAGAAATGCTGGTAGAGTGTCTTTGGAAGATACCATTCTTAAGACCTGAAAAGGTCACATTTCAGAGCTGATCCTTCAGTTCAGAATATCTAAAGACAGGCTATGTTAGAAAACCAGGGATGACTCATAAGTCTGTATAACAAAATAATGCTATTATAAAAAGTATATCTTATATCTATCACATGCTCATTATTTGCTGAGCTCTGGGCTAGGCATTTTCCTCTAGGTTCCTTTAAATGAAGGACTGTTTGTTTTGTTCATTGCTATATCCCCAGCTCCCAGACCAGGGCCTGGCACATAGTCACTGCTCAATAATTATTTGTTAAATAAATATATTATTAGCTGATTTAATCTTCAAGATAGTTCTCTGAGTTAAATACTAAATACCCCCAGATATTCTAAAACTCTGGGATGAAGCCTAGGGAATCTATCTGTATTTTTATCAAGGTATTTGAAAGATTCTTCAGATTGGCCAGATTTGGGAAATAGGAAATCTGGACCAACACCCTAAGAGACACATAAATCCCCTGGGCTACATTCTCCTTCAGTGCGTTTTTGGTTTCTACCTGAACATTTCAAAGATGAGAAATTCACTACTGACTATGCTAGCCTATACTGGAACCCTTACCAAAGTCTAATCACTTTAATTATAGAAATGGTCTTTCTTATGATGACCTGAATATTACCTTTTCTTCATTTCTATTGTCCTTATTTCCTCTCCAGGGAAAGGATCATGCTCACAACATTTAGCTCCTGATCACTGTGTATAATGAGGAATTAAGATCAGGCAAGGGGAATGCTGAATTTATGGCTGATCCCAGCTGAGAAGCTCAGACCCTGGACTCTTATAACACTGTGCCCTGAGTTGAAGAAGAACATGGACAATAAACTTATGTTTGAAACTTGACTCTCTAACATATAATTATGTGACCTTTTACAAATTATGTGGGCTCTCTGAACTTCAGTTTTTGCATGTGTGATGTGGGGAAAATAAAATATCTTACCATTGTGTGTATAAAATGTAATAGCTAACAATAACAAAAACAAAATCCAGTTGTAAAAATAAAATAATACCCATAGCTAACATTTTTCAGGTGCTTATTAGGTACTGGGCACTGTGTTAGGGAATATTCCCCTCAGCTCGTTTGGCCTGTTATTTTTTCTTGTTTTGTTTTGTTCCTGGTCGTATCCCCAGCACCTAGAACAGTACCTGATCCACGAACTACTCTATAAGTATTTGTTGGATAAGTGAGTTAATCCATTAGCTTCTCTGATCTTCAAAACAGGTCTGTGAGCTAAATGCTACTGGTAACCCTATTTTACATGTGAGAAAACGGGAGCTGAGTACTTGTTCAACCAGCAGGTGACGGAACAGGAGTTTAAACCCAACACCTTCCCGTGTTACCTACCGACTAGTTATTACAGGTCTTTTGCCATTCATTGCTAATGTCAATAAACGTAACTTGAAATTTGTATCCTTCTGTACCGTGACATCTGTTGCTAGAGGGAGTGCACGAATTTCATTGCACCTGTCATTAATCTATCCAGTGGGTGAATGTGCACATTCACAAGCTGGTAGCTCCATAACAGGGCCAACATTCTTTTTGGTCCCGCTCCTGGTGGTTGCGCTGCCTCCTTTGTGAGACACCATGCATTACCCAGAGCCTTCGGTTGTCTTTTCCTCCCACCGAATAGTCACTGGGAAAAGCAAGGACTCTAGGACTCTAAAACTGCAGGACTGAAAATGAAATATGTGATGGCTTCGGGCTATGTGTTCCCTTTGCTGGGAAGCACTGCCATTATAATTGTTTCTACAAAAAGAAACTACAACTCTGGCAAAAAAAAAAAAAAAAAAAAACCGAACCCTCTGTTTGCTTGAACCTATCATAAAGCATTGCTGGTAATTATAGAAGCTGATTGTGCGACAGTTTAGTTTAACTTAATTGGCAATTTTTCTTTTAAGCTGCAACACAATAAAAATAGTAAAGAACGAGTCAGGTTCTAGAGACGGAACATTTAGCTTTGGTGAAATGTCAAAGATCTGTGCACACTGCCAAAGGTGTGGGGATGTAACTCTCTGCTGTCAGCTCTGTTATTTAAGCCCTTGCTCCTTGTGTTTTAAATTCTGTTTCTTGAGTGCACAGAGTCTGATATGGGCTTTTATCGTACCGTGGCTAAGCAGGCCTTTAACAGTTGTGGGAAGAAGTGTGTCCCGTAAACTAATTTAGAAACATGAGCGTACTGTGCCTGGGAGAGGTGGCTTGGACAAGGTAAACTAGGTGTGTCCCCTTACAAGTTAAGTATAAATGCCTCTTTTGGAGGTTTATTTTATTTGATCTGGAAATTGAATAAATTTTTCCTCTTTATCCATCACTAGGGACAGTCTCATCCTGTTCCCCTCCCTCGGCCTCTTCCCTCAATCTCTTTATTATTGCATTCATCAGTTCATCATCTTCATCTCCATCCTCTTGACCAGGCTATCCTAATAATAATAATAGTGATAATAGCTTGCGCACTTGCTTTGATCATTGCTATAGGCCAAATACAAGGCCAAGGACTTTGGAGAGTTGTCACAACAATCATTTAGAAGTCATTCATTAGAAAGTGCCAGAGCTTAGACTCTCTCCTGTCTAGCACTAGGGCATATGATTTTATCCACAATGTTATTCTATGACATTTAGAGTTTTGTCTACAACTTTGCCCCCATCTCTTAGTGCTGTTTCATAGCCAAAGTAGGAAGTAGAGCAAAAACCTCAGGCCCACCATTCTGTGAGGCTTGAAATTGGTCTTGCTACCTGTAGAGATGACCCTTGGGGGTCGTGTCCCTTCCATATGGCCGTCTTCCAAGTGCAACAAGCCTTCCCCATGGCTCCTTCTCCAGGCGGGAGTTCTGTTTCCTTCCTGGGCCCAAGTTACCAGGTCCCCAGTAGGCTTGGAGCTCTTCCCTGAATGCCAGTCCACTATTTGGGGAGGGAGAGACTCTCCCTGACCCCCCCTTCCCCAGGGCTTGGAGTCCCAATCCTGTACCTACAAGTATATGGTGAAGACTAGATAGATATTCCTTTTACATATACATTTCAGTGATGGTAATAAGTGTAGTGTAGTGATAATTGTCGTGATTTAGTGCTATTTGCCACACTATTCTAAGTGATTTTACTTGTACTAAATGCCCTCACAATAAGCCTAGGAGGTTGGTCTGTTGTTCCCCCCACCCCATTTCCAAAGGAGGAAATGAGATGGAAAAGGGTTAAGTGACTTACCTAAGGTCACAGCACTAGAAAGTGGCAAAGCCAGATGCATACTCAAAGTCAGTAGCTTAATTATAACACCATGCTGTAATGTCGAAATAGCATGGCAAATGGCTTTGGGAACCAGACTTTTAAAATGCTTCAGATGAACACAACAGCTTCCAGGTAAATTGATTTACAAGAAAACACTTCTGCTTCAAATCTACCGTGTGACCTTGAAATGGTGGGGGTTATGTAAAATTCAGGTTCCATTCTCCTGACTCCTCAGTGGTACTTCCCACATTCAAATTATACTTTAGGATACCTTTCCATTCCTTGATGTACAATGCTGTGTAACGATTGGATTATAATCATAACCATATACCATATTCTTATATGTACAGATCTTTTAATCAAATTATAAGCAACCGCATTACTACCTATATCTGTATATGACTCATTAGCATTCAACCATGCCACTGAAATTTATCTATCTTATGGATACTGATTAACCAGTTAACAAGGAATGGTAGGCTTTTATGTGCTTAGCACTTGATATATATTCAGCAATATCAAGATGAGTAAGAAAATTGTTTTGATAGGAAACATGTACATCTACAATTATATGTACAAAGTCTTATTCTTTTGTGTAATGGTGGAGAGGGGGTTCTTACTAATTACACCCTAGAGGTTAGCTGTGGGAAGTCATCCAAGGGAATCTGAGGCAGGGAAGGAGGTAAGTCACGACTAGGGCTGGTTCTCTTTGCAAATGAACTATGAATAGAAGGCAATCATCAAACAAGAAAAGAGAATTCAGTAGGCAGCTCAGCCAAGGTCATAAGCTCTGAGACAGAAGAAATGAGAAGTCTTCTAATCACACAGGCCTAGACTGAGTGCTTGCTTCCCTTGCTTCTCTGAGTCTGAGGGAAGAAACATCCACAATCAGTGTTGAGTGATGGGGGCAGAAGCCAGAGAATGTACTTTCTGAGCATGTCACCAGGCTGCCTGGGGGCCAGTCCAGTTTTTTCCCTTAAGGTTCCAAAGACACTGTAGCTTCTAGGTGAGGAAAGGCTGAAGGGAGTAGAATAGTTAGGATGAGGGGCCCCTGGAAAGGGCCCGTGGAGCTGACTGATGGCTGGTGAAATGGACTCTGACTCCGTGTCTGTGCTTCCATACATTCTCATATTTAAAAGGTTCTGTCTTCCTAGGTAATGACCACTTTCATCATCCCTAAACAAATTTACCTCCTTCTAGTGTGGGAGAACATTTAGATTTCTCATTTAGCAAAAGTCCTCCTGGGATTTTTTCCTGGAGGAGATGTCACCTCTTGTGTAACACAGAAAGGAAGCCAGGTCTTGAGACAGGGCCTGGGACCCTTAGGGGCAGAGGCTTCCATTGTGTTTGAGTTATCTGGATACCATGGAGGGATGGGCACATGAAAAGACAGAGATACGGGCCCAGACTAAGACAGATGAGAACACCTCACCCCCTCCCAAGACACATCTAGGGATGCATGGGCCCGGGATGTGTGGGCCCATGCTGGGGACGCACTGTCCCTGTGTGTGAGGACTGGCCGAGCTGTGCTCAGGAGGAGGGAAACTTGAGCAATGGTGCCTGGAACTTTTACTTTCTCTGCATCTTGGGGCGCATCACCCTCTGCATGCACACCCCCGGTGACGGGCAGGCGGATGTGACCATGGCTGGCCGATGGACGCCTGTGCTGAAGCCAGAGAACCACAGAGAGAACCACAGAGAGCTGGCCTGGTGGCTTGTTGGTGTATGACTGGCTTTGTCAGCACCTATATGGAGCTCCTCTGGCAAAACACATACTTGCTTGCTGCCTCTCTTTGGGTGTACATTATTCACATGGTCTTGGAAAGAGGCAAATCTTCAAAGTTTTTTGACTTATCAGGAATATGAGGCCCACGGAAAAGAACTTAAAAAAACAACCACTAAGAACCATTTCAAATACACAAAAATATAGAGAATAAATAATAATTAATTACATATGTAATACCCAGATTTAATAAACATCAAGGGTGTGTCGTATTTACTTCAGATTAAGAACAAAAAAAATTACTCATACAGCTAATGTCCATTTTTTATAATAGTTTATTGTCAAATTGGTTTCCATATAACACCCAGTGCTTCTCCCCACAAGTGTCCCCCACCATGACCATCACCCCCCTTCCTCCCTCCCCCTCCTCCTTCAGTCCATAGTTCATCTTCAGTATTCAGTAGTCTCTCTTGATCTGTGTCCCTCACTATTCCCCACTCTCCTTCCCCCTTCCTCTCCCCATGGTCCCCTGCCAGGTCTCTCCTGTTAGACCTATGAATGCAAACATATGGTATCTATCCTTCTCCGCCTGACTTATTTCGCATAGCATGACACCCTCGAGGTACATCCACTTTCCTACAAATGGCCAGATTTCATGCTTTCTCATTGCCATGTAGTATTCCATTGTATATATAGACCACATCTTCTTGATTCACTCATCAGGTGATGGACATTTAGGCTCTTTCCATGATTTGGCTATTGTAGAAAGTGCCGCTGTGAAAATTGGGGTACATGTGCTCCTATGCATCAGTATTTCTGTATCTCTTGGGTAAATCCTAGCAGGGCTATTGCTGGGTCATAGGGAAGTTCTATCGATAGTTTTTTGAGGAGTCTCCACACTGTTTTCCAGAGCCCCTGCACCAGTTTACATTGCCACCAACAGTGTAGGAGGGTGCCCGTCTCTCCACACCCTCGCCAGCATCTATAGTCTTTTGATTTGTTCGCTAATGTCCATTTTGATTCCATTTTTGTTCCCTTTCCTTCCTCTTTTCTTCCTCCTTCCTTCAATTTCTTCTACAAGTAGTATGAAACTTCTCATCAGTGCTTTCCTGTTACTATACATGTGTGTGCCCATAAATGATATACAGTAGTGATGTGTTTAAAATTTACATAAATGTTATCATATTCTATAGATCCTCCTTCAATTTCACCCAACACTAACTCTTTAAAGGTATCCATTTGATACAGAACTAGATCTAGTTCATTTGTACTAACTTGTTTCTTCCTCTCTATACATCTATCATCTATTTATGTATCATCAGTCGATCCATTTATCTATCATCTTTCTTTCTAGAAAGAGAGTTTGGGGCTCCTGGGTGGTTCAGCCAGTTAAGCGTTTGACTTCAGCTCAGGTAATGATCTCACAATTTGTGGGTTCAAGCCCTGCATCAGGCTGTGTTCTAGCAGCTCAGAGCCTGGAGCCTGCTTTGGATTCTGTGTCTCCCTTTCTCTCTGTCCTTACCCAGCTCATGCTCTATATCTGTCTCTCTCAAAAATAAATAAACATTGAAACATTCTTTTAAAAGAAAGAAAGAGAATTTGCTTTATTTCTAACTTCTCCTTTTCTCATATTTATCTTTTCAATTAGAATGTATTTTTGTATGTGTGGTAGAGAATTTCCACATGTGACAATGTCACTTATGGATAGAACATCATTTCATCTATTGCTTTATAATGCTCCTCGTTTTCTTTTTTTAATTTTTAATTTTTTTTATTTTGAGAAAGAGAGACTGCACATGAGTTGGAGAGAATCTTAAGCAAGCTCCACACTCAGCCCAGAGCCTGACATGGGGCTTGATCCCAAGACCCTGGGATCATGATCTGAGCTGAAATCAAGAGTAAGGCAGTCAATCAACTGAGCCACCCAGGCACCCTGTGCTGCTTATTTTCTATTTCAAGTGCTGATATACCTATGGGTGTGCTTTTGAGCACTCTAATAATCATTAACCTGAGTCTCTGCCTCTGGACCTATATAATATTCTTCCAATGATTATAGATTTCAACAAGATTTGATACCTGATAGGCTAAGACCTACATCCTTATTCTTCAAAATGAGAAAGCTTTGGTTTAGATAGAAATATTGGGCTTTGACAGACTCTGTTGGAATCAAAAACAAAGTATGAAACTCTGAGCCCAAGGAAATGAGATATATCATACTGTCTGCAATTAGTTATCCAAACAGTCTTCTAGGATGGAGAGTATTGTTCTCATCCTGGAGACGATGAGACTAAGTGCTGGTGATGTTGGTGCTTATTAAAGACACTTTCCACCAGATCACTTAGTGCCCCTTGTGAAACCCCATGAAAAACAGTGTCTTCTCCCTTCAGGTAATATGAACTATATATTTTCCTCTTTGAGGTGTAGACATTTGGATTCAAATTTGTGCTTAATAATTTCACTCAAAAGCTCCTTATGATTTAATTATATGTGTTCTATTTGTTTTTGCTCCTTTTCTTAATATCTTCTTCTGGTACATATCTTTTCCTCTCTTGATTTTTAAATATTTATTCCTAATAAACTCTGTTGATGCATGTTGGTTTTATAGCTAACTTTAAATAATTTACAAAAAATTAATGAATACATATTATTTCTTTTTTTAATGTTTATTAATTTTTGAGAGAGAGAGAGAGAGAGAGAGAGAGAGAGAGAAAGCAAGCCAGGGAGGGGCAGAGAGAGAGAGGGAGACACTGAATCTAAAACAGGCTCCAGGTTCTGAGCTGTTAGCATAGAGCCCAACATGGGGCTTGAACCCATAAACTATGAGATCACGACCTGAACTGAAGTCAGGTGCTTAACTGACTGAGCCACTCGGGTGCTCCAAACACATTTTTTTTTTATTACAGCAGTGCTTCTCAAACTTTAACATACATCTGAATCACCGGGGGTCTTGTTGAAGTGCAGGTTCTCAGGCAATAGGTTTGGGTGTGGCCTAAGATTCAGCATCTCAAAACCAGCTCCCAGGTGAGCCTGGTGCTCCTGTTGAGCCAGGAGCACTCTTTGAGACACAAGACTCTGCACTCCAGATGAGAAGATTACACAATCGCATCCCAGGGTTCCTAGAGGAGACCTAGGTGGCCACACTGGGCTGAGAATTACTGATGACAGTTCACCGATTTTCTGTATTCTTAGGTATCCCGAGAAACAAAGGTGGGCTTGGCTGTGATTTGCTGTCAGCTGCCTCCCACAGTTCTCTCTGGCTGAGGAAGGCCACACAGGTAGTGAGGGTGTCCTTGTTTTCTGAGGGAAGGACTCACCCTGGCTGTACACTAGAGTCACCACAGATGCTTTTTAAGAAACCCTATAGTCAAAACACCTTCTAGCCCAATTCAATCAGGATTTCTTGGGGACAGGGTCTCAAGAATTTTTTGAAGTCTCCCAGGTGATTCCAAAGTGCAGGCAAGGTTGAAAACCCCTGCTTTGCAAGGAGGGAGAGAAATGGTCCCGTTTACTGATTTTGTGGAGAATCCTGTCCTCCCCTGAGGAGGGGGAGGCTCTGCGGCCAGGCCAGCATCAAGCCAGAGCTCTCAGGATTAATTTCTCAAGACAGTTTCTATTCCCAGCCCCTTGGAATTCTCCCTGTTGGGATCCCTTATCAGACTGGGTTCTTTCAGAATTTTCCTATTTTAAGATCCAAATACAAATTAGAGAGTAGACATTTTAAATAACATAGAATTTTTCTCATACTCATGAAAGATGAATTACGGACTGAATCCATTGCCTGTCTTTCTTACATGCTCCAATTTGCATCCTCCTTTCTTTCTTTGTTTTCAGATCCAAGTTCTCTGTGTCAGAAGGCAAATTTTAATTATCTCTTCATGTGTTTTATTACTATGAAATGGAAAACAGGAATTCGAAGTCCACATGACCCTGGAGTTGCATCTTCTCTCCCCTAAATATTTATTGTGTGTTGAAGAGCAAGGTTTTTCTTCATGTAAAAAATCCTGGATATTACTGACTTCACATGATGATTGTTTAATGAGTTGAGTTAATTAATTACATGAGAATATGTGACAGAATTTCTTCCATTTCACAAAAACTCAAATCCTTGTTTCTTTCCTCCTATCTTTCCATTTCCGTTTAGAAGGAAGTTGTAATATATCCTTTTGTATAATCGATACCCCTCCTTCTAAAAGAGATTTGAAGAGACTAAAAGGAACAATAGAAAGACAATATACAAACAAATATTTAATGGAAAGCCTGTGCCTGAGTGAGATCATTCTTTTGGAGAGATAACTATCAAATGTCACCACTAAGAAGTAATGTGCTCTTCATAATCTTAATTCAAATGAAGAAGTTTTGAACAGAAGAATTGCTACTAAAATTCCTAATGAAATGCAAAGAAAGCAATTACTTTCTCATTTTTTCTTTCCTAAACTTTTTCTTTTAAACTGAAGACATGGATTGCAAAGAAATTAAAGACAAGTGTCTTTACCACCTATTTTTTTAATTTCAGTGCTTTTTCCAGTTTTGAAAATACCGCTTTATTTTTTAAAATACCACTTTAAATACAGGTGATTTAGATTTATTGTTGTGTAAAGAAACCCACTCTTATTCCATTGGAATATTTAGAGTAGTAGTATTTCTTTTCTGCATAAGAGTAAATAGACTCACATTTTTTTATATCCTTGGAATTCAGATTATGAGTGTCTTGGTGTCTGCAGTTGTGAAATGATGACAAAAGACTGCTTATTCTCAGAAGGTCTTGGTTCTGTGTTATCATAAGGATAATCTTGAATATTATTTGATTTCATGACACCCTTTGAAAATGTGTTAAACAATGTATTTAATATTTAAGCTAATGAAATGTTTTATTTTGAGGAATATTGTGGCTCCCTATGTACTAATTGGAGACAGGGCTGAAAGTCAGTGTCTCATATACAGTCAGTATCCAAATGGACACTGGGGTGATTTTTTTAAAAATAAGTTAAATAGTACTGCATTGGCTTCAGAACACAGAGGAAGAATTTTCACTTCCACAAAAAAAAAAAAAAAAAGACCCAAGCTTAGTTTTTTTTAAACATTCGGTTTACCACTTTTGATAGAGATGTAGATACAGAGAAACATTTCTCTTTCAAAAGAAAAGACATGGTACATGCATCATGATAGGTGGCATATGTCACATGACCTTTAGGTTATGGAGACAATAGGGAATGGCGAGGAGTGTGGCGAACCACAGAGTATGTCCAATTGTTGCCATGTGGGAATGGAGCCCATAGTTGCCAGATCTTTTGTATGCACAGGAGAACAAATAGCCTGGATTTTTATGTTCATGTGTTCTAAGTTTTAAAATATGTCTTTAAAAAAGTGATTTGTGAAATAAATAAAACATGACTCCCAACTAAATTCAGCCAGAGATCCACAAATTCACGATTGCTCTTCAAAAATACCACAAAAGATTCAAGGGGAAGCAATTTCAGTGAGGTGTTTGCTCTGAAGACTAGCTCCGTTCTAGAATGAATTGTTAATTGTTTAAGAGACGTGAGGTTCTGTGTGTGGAGTGTAGTCAGCAGGCTTCTGGAAAGGTATTTGGTTGAATGGGACAAGATACGAAGTCCATCCCTTTTTGTGATGGAATGTTGAGGATTGAACGCATGTATTTGAAGCACATCGGGAAAGAAGTATCATGGAGCCACCACATCAGATGGGGAAGGTCACTGTCATTTTGTCATGGAGGACCAAGTGAGGCTCCCAGAGGAACTGTCAGGACATAAGAGAGAATGATAGTCCAGGTGAAGAAGATAAGCCTTGGTGAGACAGAGACTTGTCAAAGATGAACTACTTTTGGAAGCAATTTTTAAAAAGATCAACAATGTTAAACAGGGCATTTCCATTCAGGATACAGTTGACTGTAAAAGGACTCAACGTTTTTTGTCTTTCATCCTCTTCTTAGCAATCACTGGTTGCTGTTCTCACCTTTTTTGTCATGCTCTACTTCTTCTGTTTCTCTCTAGAGAAGTATAGAGAAGCCTCCTTAGGCTCACCATGGCCCCGTATTCTGGATCCAATTGCCTTTTCATACTTGTAAACTGGAAAGGAGCAAGGATCCTGCACACATATTTAGTGAATTCTGGATATGCACTACATGCGTTTGTTGTTTGTTTGTTTGTTTTTCAACAGGGACTTTCCTCATGTGAGAGAAAGAAAGAGGAATTTGTATTCACACTGTTTTGTAGAGTTCTAAAATGTGTTTTGGGGGGATACAATTCAAGCACTAAAATAATCCATTTCATGCATATTAATTGATTTTTACATGAAAACAATTCCCATTTGCATGAGAGCTTTGGCAAGTTTTGAGTCTGGGGAAGATGTTATAAACAGTAGTGGGGAAAAAATGAAACCAAACATTGCACTATGTTGGCGAGAGCTTCGAAAGCCAAGTGCGCTCAGACTGGTTTTCCTTGCTGTCAATGGCTGAAGTCCGCTGGTCATACTGCGCCATTGCTGGCCACTCCTCCCCTGTTGTCCTTCATCCAGATTCTCAAGTTTTTAGTTCTTTGGGTTTGAATCCTGAGCGTCTTTTCTAGCAATTGTCTCTCCTTAGGTGAGTTCTTTCTGTCCTGTGGATTCAAAAACACTGGCAACACTATCCCCATGGGCAAACTTAACCATCAGCCAGAAAGCATGGGATAGTGAAAGTTTCAGTACATTAAACTTTTTAAGACATGGAGCCGGTAGAGACAGGGGATGTGCAGTTAAAGGAAGGATTTTGGAAATCTGAAAATAATCACATGTTTGCGTGATTTGGTAGAGAGAAAGAGAACTGATGACACAGGAGTGATTAAAGACATTTGTGAGAAGCCTTGTAGAGGAGCATGGACTTGTTGTCTGCAGTGACAAGAGAAAAGGCAGCACATAAAGACCAGAATCTTTGCAATTGCTTGCAAGCTCAGCAGGATCCCTTCCACCCCTCCCACTGCCATTTTCTCTTCATTTATCCCTCACTTCCCTCTCCCTCTCCCACTTCCTGCTCTTTTTTGATATAATTTGATTAACTAGGAGTTCACAAATGGCCCTAGATGCTCATTTGGGGTTCCCTGGACAATGAGTTAATTGGGACCACCTCAGTTCTGGCCGGAGGGGCTGTCCCAAAACTTAGCTTCACATGGGGATGATGGCTTCCTTCCTTTGGGAAGAAGGGCTACAAATTGGCATGGAAACCTAAGGTCCCCAAATAACTTCCATAAACACCTGGCACCTTAAACCCCACCTGCCTGACTTCAAGCCAAATTTATTATCCACTGAGAAGGTCATTCTTACAGGGAATTAAGTCCTTCCATTTTGGCATAAACCCACTGTGTGTCCAAACCCAGCACGCCTTGCCAGGGGATGAAGAGAGGACGAGGGGGTGGCATACCTCATCTAATTCTGTGAATCTTTCACTTGTAAGATCCTCCAATAAAGCCTGTTTGTTACACATTCTTCTAGATGTTGTGGGATTTATCCTCAGCCAGGAGGAACAATCCCATATCAACACAAAGATACTTAACATGCATGGCTCTTGAACATTCCAAATGTGTTCCTGTCTTTGTACTTAGTATATATTCTGCCTGTAATATCATCACCCAAGATGTGTTTATGGCATCTTCTCTCGATTCCCTCCGGTCTCTGCTCAAATATCTCATTAGAAAGACTTTTCCTGACCACCCTAGATAAAAGAACAATTTAGTCCACTATCCAGCTTTCCTTTCAAATTCTCTACATTTTATTTGTTTATTGTCTGTACTACCTAATTTGATGTAAGTCACCTGAAGTTGACACTTTATTTTGAGTCTTGTTATACCTCCTGTGCCTAGAAGAGTACCCAGGATGTAGCAGATGCTCAAGAATATTTGTTGAAAGAATGCATAATTACAAAAAGATGGCTATTAAGTAGACAATGGACTGCAAGCATAGCAATATTGAAAATGGGGACTTCCTTTAGAAAGTTAGACCTGCAAGGAGGCAAAAGGTCATAGTAATTTGTATTAGTCTGGAGAAACGGGATCAGAGGGAACCAGATTAGGAATGGTTTTGGAGAGAATGTTGGTAGGACCTGCTGGCAGATTTGATTTGGTGTGTGAAGGCGATGAAAGAGTCAACGAAAACCCCCACCATGAACAATGGACTGGATAGGATTTCTAGTCCCTGAGATGGGAAAGGCTTGTGAAGAGTAGGGTGGAGGGTTTTGAGATGAAAATCAAGAGTTTGATTATGTGGGAGTGCCTTGGTGGCTCAGTCAGTTGGGCATCTGATGATCTCACCATTCATGAGTTTTCTGAGCCCTGTGTCTGGCTCTGTGCTGACAGTTCAGAACTTGGAACTTGCTTTGGATTCTCAGTCTCCCTCTCTCTCTGCATCTTCCCACTCACAGTCTGTCTATCTCTCTCTCAAAAATGAATAAACATTAAAAAAAAGAGTTTGGGTGTTTCAACTTGAAGATATCTATTAGATATCCAAAGTGCAGTTGTCATGTAAGTAATTCAAGTTTCAGAAAAAGGTCATGGTAGACACATAAATGTGGGAGTTTTATATGGTTTTCAAAACCAAGGGGATTGTTTTAGTTAATGCAAGGAAAATATATTACTAGAAAGAAAGTGGAGGGCCAGAGAGAGTTAGTCCTGTTACACTTGAATGTTTAGAAGCCAAAAAGTAAGAAAAGGCAAGCAAAATGGATTGAAAAGTAATAATTAGAGGAGCAAGAACATAAAAACAAAAACATGTAGAGTCTTGAAAACCAAGAGAAGAGAAGTGAGGATGCAAAGGTTAATCCTATGTATTTTATGGAGGGAAAATGGCAATATGTATCAATGTTTTAAAGACAATTACACTTTTTATTAAGTAATTCAACTCCTAAAAATCTAGCCTATAAAATTCTAAAAAGTGTGCAAAAAGATTTATGCATAAGAGATTTTCATTGAAGCATTATTTTATAATGGCCAAAAATTATGTACAACATAAATGTCCCAAAATAGGGCATTAGTTAAATAAATTGTGGTGCAGCCATACAATTGAATATTATGTGGTCATTAAATTATGTTTATGAAGAGCTTTTAATGAGCTGAAAAAAATGCTGATAAGATGATATAATATTGAGTGAAAAAAGAGCACACAAAATTTTATGTACAGTATAATCTCAATTATTTAATCATATGTGCTCATAGAAAAATACTGGGAAGAAATATCCTAAAATATTAATATAACTTTTAGCTTATGGGATTATGAAGTTATTCTTTTTTCTTTGTTTTTTTTAAATTTTCTTCAACTCATCATATATTTCCTCTACAAGTGGAAAACATTGAAAAAAATTCTTCCTTAAGTTGAATGAAAAGGCACCTGGGTGTTTCAGTCAGTTAAGCATCCAACTTCGGTTCAAGTCATGATCTCACAGTTCGTGGATTCAAGCCCCACATCAGGTTCTGTGCTGAAAGCTCAGAGCCTGGAGCCTGTTTCAGATTCTGTTTCTCCTAATCTCTCTGCCCCTCCCCCACTTGTGCTCTGTCTCTCTCTGTCTCAAAAATAAATAAACTATTAAAAAAATTTTTTTAAGTTGAGTGGAAATCTGCCTAACTCTTCCCAAGTCAACTGGTTCTTGTGTTCTTTTATAGAAATAGAAAAGTAAGCAAATCTTATCTCTTTTATCTAGGCAGCCTTCAAACATTTGAGGAGAGCTGCCAGCTAAGAGCTTTAGTTTTACCTGTGAATCCACGTCCTTCTGCCTTTCAAGCTGCTGAGGAAAGAAATCATCCAATTTTTTTCATATCTCCTGATAGAGAATCTTCTACATCATTTACCACTTGCTCTGTGATTAGTCTAAACTTCAGTTTCCTCACATGCAAACTGGGGATAAATTGTTGAGGGAGACTGTCTTTAATGGGATATTTGGTATATATGACTTAATAGTCTAGGCACTGTACATATTTGAAGGAGTGTATGCTCACAGGAAGATTGTCAGAGAGTGGGAAGGAAGGAGAAGGGACAGAACCTGAGCATGCCCAGCTCTGTCACTTACCACAGCAATGGTGCAGACCAGTCACAAAGACTCTTTTCCATCAAAGGGATTATACAAAAGCATGCTTACTGTCTTTTCTTGTACTGGTTGAGTTCAGGAAGAAATGAGGTGAGAAACACAAACACTTGAAAGGTCAAAAAGTACTGTGTGTGTGTGTGTGTGTGTGTGTGTGTGTGTGTGTAAACATTATTTCCACATTGGGACCTTCTCCCTCACCCCACATCCTCTATCCCCTCTTGTGACAGGGACTTGTGATGCTTTCACCAGTGGATGTCTTGGCAAGACAGACATGACCCTTCTTCAGTGAGATCCAGTCTTTCTTACTTCTTTAAAGTTTCAAATCCTACCCATTCTAAATGACACTCAGTCCATCAATATTCACTTGAAACTCCTTGAAGTACTTCTTCCTCCATTGCACACTTACAGAAATTACTATTGCTCTCCTTTGTAACTCACTAATTTCTACTTCACACTTTATATTTGCATTGGTATTCATTCATTCATTCAATCATTAATTCATTTAATCATTAATTAATTTTAGAGAGAGAGTTCAAGCGGGAGAGAGGAACAAAGGGGAAGAGAGAGACAGAGACAGAGACAGAGAATCTGAAGTAGGCTCCACACTCAGCCTGGAGCCTAATGCAGAGCTCTGTCCCCTGAGCCCAGGATCATGACCAGAGCCAAAATCAAGAGTTAGACGCTCAGACTTAGACTGAGCCACTCAGGTGCCCCTGGAATTTCTTTATACAGATTGAAATTGAAATCCTTAAGAGCAGGAGTGACCTATAGCATAATGGATCTGTAAGGTCTTGTAATTTGCTCACATATTTTCATTTTAAATATGAAGAAATGGAAGACTGAGAGATGTGGCCTGGTTTTCCAGCATCTTATGTTTAATTGGAGGCAGAACCAGGAGAGGGACTGAATTTCTGATGACTTTTTCCCTTAGTTCATACCAATAGAAGTGGATAAGTCATTGCAGTCTCTTCCTTTTCAAACTCTCTGCCCAGGCTCTCCTTCATCAGAAGCCAATGGTATAGCAGTTTGGGACTTGAAATATGAGCTTCATGAATGTTGAATAGATATTGCTGCTGAGTTGTGGAATCTTTCTTAAGCCATTTCATTACTATGGACTAGTAAACTGTTGTTCCTCTCTGACCTTCTCCCTTCCCTCTCAGTCATTTACCCCTACTTTAGGAATGATTCAGCCCCTTGAGAAAGGAGGTATAATACAGGGGCAAGAATTGTACTACACTCCCACCCCAAGACTCGAGGACAAAACAATTCACTTAACTGCCAACTACTTTTGGTGGGAATCTAGACATTAACCAAAAGTATTTTCTTGACTGAGGTTATTCTATTTTTCTCTTGGTTGTCAACTGATGAGTTTCCATGATTTTCTTTTTCCATAAAAGTTATTTCCCCCAAATCTGAAGCTGAAATGTCTTCTATATAATACTGGTCTATCAAACATCTTATTGAGTATTTACAGGATAGGGTTCAAGTACTGCTGCAATTTTGTTTTCAATCCAAGGTTTCTGTCTTCCTTAGAAGGGTTCTCTAATTAATTGGCATGTAAATGAGGCTTAGGAGCTATGGGTTTATCAAGGGCTTCACATAGTTCTCAAAGACTTTCTCATCTCATTTTCAAAGCAATTTGCATACTTTCACTCAGTTCTCCTTACACATTTCTTTGAAGAAACCCCTTATGCCCTTGGGTGTTCTCTGTATACAACTCCCTTGACCTAACACTTGTGCTTTACTTTCCCCTGAGCAATGACATTGCCTTAGGCAAAAGTGACACATTTCCATCACTGATGAGTCTCCTGAAAGATTCAGAGTGTCTTGGGTACTGGCTTGAATGTATCTAGAGCTGAGGTTGTACATCCTGTCATCTTTAGAGATTCCATGCACAAATTAAGTAGAAAATGCACTCCTCCATGTAGAAAG
The DNA here is from genome assembly GCF_006229205.1 of Suricata suricatta. Taxonomy (NCBI): domain Eukaryota; kingdom Metazoa; phylum Chordata; class Mammalia; order Carnivora; family Herpestidae; genus Suricata; species Suricata suricatta. Next base: position 44,360,808 of record NC_043701.1, on the reverse strand, counting down.
GAGTAATAATCCTTCACAAATAAAGTCCCTTTCTTTTTGCTAAGCTAATTAAGTTTAGATGAGTTTGGTGAAGGGTGGGTTATTTTAGTTTTTCTTCTTGATTCATCCTTTTCAAATGGCATTAAACAATGATGTCTTCATGAAGGATGAGTTATTCTGCCTCTTGGCCTACATTTTGGTCACATTCTATCATTGTGAAAGAAGGGAGACATTTGTCTTTTTCTGAAGTTGAATTTGGAAAGTTCACTTCTAGGAAAGCATAAGGCATGTCACTTTGAATGCTTACATGTTCCTAGTGTCATTCATCCGTTCCTTTATTCAGAAACCAAATGCTAATTGAATGGTAGTACATTTCAGACACTTTCTGCTGGGTAGAAGATAGAGTTTGCCTAAATGCTTGGTGATTTAGCACTCTGATATATGGTAGAGGGTGGAATAGGCCAAGAACTAGGAAAGGTGAGTCATGATCCCAGATTAGTCATATTTTGTGATCCTGGACATGTCATAAGTGAGGAAACGTGGTTCAAAACTATGATAAAATACTCTAATCCAATTGGAATTTTTCTTTGATATAATTAAATGGCTCTTTTAGACCTACTTAAATACAGATTTCTAAAATTGCATACTTTGTGTGTGTGCACATGCACATCAAAGGAAAATTCAAGCAATATAAAATAAAGCTTCTTGTGAGTTGAAGCCTTCTTAGTGACTTTTCAGCTAAGTGTTGCTGATGCCCAGGCTTTTGCCTGTAGTATGAGGAGTGCTGGTAATGTGCATCTCTCTGAAGGAGCACACGCTGCTCTGGGTTCTGGTCTTTTCAAACTTACTGATATCTAACTTGCAAGTTTCTTATTCTTAACAGAATGTGTCAACTGGTGGTTTTCAGGCACTTACTCGAACTCACAGTCCTCAACAAATGCTTTGTTGACTGAAAGGTCCAAGAATTAAAGCTGTTTGGTTATTCCACTAATAATAACATGTTTTCTCACACACAGGCAATCACAATAATTTCAAGCCTACTCCCTGGCTTACAGTAATCAGATGACACGGTTTTCAGAGCTGTTAAAATATATGTGTGTGCATGTATGTGTGAGTTCATATTGTAAACAGTGCATAAGATATAATCTTATGAGAGACTCCAACCTACTAATGTTAATTGGGACAGTAGTCATAAATGTGGCCTGGCAAACCCAGAGGTCTCCCAAGCTCCCATCCCCAGGGAACAGGAAGAAGCAGATTGGGCACAGTACTCTGTATTATTAAATTACTGGAGATGTATTAGTCCTATGAGACAGAAGTCAGAATAGGAAGGATGTCTGAATCTTCTTAGCATAATAAGATCAAGATATTAGTTCTTGAGAAAGAATCAAAGGTATGTTAATATGAGGGATTTGGATTTCTTATGTATACAAGAAAAGAAAGCAGTGCTAGTAGGGGGCTAATTCTAGTGGTGGCCAAATATGCCTGATATTGAGTATGCTAAGCCTTGTTTCTTAAAGCATGGTGCAAAGACTAGTGGCATGGACATCACGGGGGAGCAAGATAGAAATGCAGAATCTCAGGCTCCGCTCTAGATGCACAAAATCGAACTCTGCAGTATTACAACATCTCCATTAAAGTCTGAGAAACAATGCCTAGGGGAGAGTTTTCTGCCTCCAGGCAAACACATGCACACACCATCAGGGACACCAGAGCTCATCAACCCTTGAGAAGCAGATATTCGATACCTAAGGCTATTAAATATGTAATCTACTTGAAGATTTTAATGATGGCTTAGTTTTAAATCAGTTTTATGGGTAGGAATGGTGAGTTCTGGCTGAATAAAATTGGAGGCAGAACTGGAATGTATATGGAGTGGAATTTAAAGGAGAAGGCTGTGGGATGTGGGACAGAACGTTTGGCAATGAGAAAAATCCCAGCGTAACACCCTCTGAAAGCCTGTGAGAGGATATTTGAGAACTGTCTGCCCCAAAGACCTAAGGGGAAGATCTGCTTTTGTGCAGGGAATATAAGAAACAGAGCAGGATAATCCCTAATTCCCCAGGCCCAGTCTACTCTGTAGGATTGGTAACAGTCTTTGAACTCCCAAATAAAGCATTACTTAATGTAGTGGTTTTCAAACTTTTCAAACATTTTGGACTTGCAATTCACCATAAATACATTTTACATTAGTTATATTTGAAATAAGTATTTCATAAAGTTTTACTCATGCTGCCTATCTAATGCATCCTTATATTTTATTCTATTATAGTTCATTAAAAAAAAATACCAGTATGACCTGCTAACATGATTTCATGATCTACCAATATGGTGGCATGGTCCACTTTCACTTGGAAGAAAAGGGCGTAAGTGATATAAAGACAAGTTGTAAAGGGGAATTCATTCCTCTCTGGTCTTCTATGAGATCAGGACTATCTGTCCTCAGTGTAGACACCTCATTGGCCCATAGTCAAGAACCCACAGATAATACAGTGGTGCTGTATTTATCTCTACATTCTCCTCTCTCTAAGGAACAGGACCTAGTCCATGGAAGAAAGAAGGAGAGGGAGCAAGAGCAAAATCCACAACTTGCCCAGGTTACGTCAGTGATTCGGTTTAAAAGCAAACTTATTGGCTTGTACAACAATTAGGACAAAGTATTTTTATAGGCAGGATAAAAAATTAAAAATATTTACCACATTTTATTTCACATGAAGAGGTTTCGAGATTTAAGGGAAGACCAGATTGCTTTCTTTAACAAAAAAGATGGCCACTGTCTTAGTCCATTTGGGCTGCTATAACAAAACACCACACACTGGGTGGCCTATAAACAGCAGAAATTTGTTTCTCACAGCTCTGGATCATGGTGCCAGCATGCCTGGGTGAGGGTTCTCTTCTGGGTCGCAGACTTCCCACGGTGTCCCCCTGTGGCAGAAGGAGCTAGGGACCTCTGTGGGTCTTTTTTCCTAAGAGCACTAATCTCATTCATGAGGGCTTCACTCTCATGGCTCAAGCACCCCCAAAGGCGTCTCACCACCATCACATTGGATATTAGGATTCCAACACGTAAATTGTGTGGAGACACAACCATTCAGCCCATAACAGACAGAGAGGTAAATGAATAGTAAGGAGGCCAAAAGGCCAACATGGGAGAGAATAGAGGAGAAAGAGTGATTAGAGGGAGTCTGGGAAAGAAAGGAGACAGGGAAACTTGCTGTGTAGCTCAGGTTTTTATAAAATTTGGATATATCAAATCTAGTAGAATTCTTTCCTTGACATACTGCCCAAGTGAGAACAAAGTTATATTATCCTTTAAAGCTTTTGGAGGGCACTTGTGGGGACGAGCACTGGATGTTGTATGGAAACCAATTTGACAATAAACTATTTAAAAAAAAAAAAGCTTTTTTAGACATGGTGTGTGTATTTTGTGTAGGATAAAATGAGCCTTAAGGCCACCACCAAAAAGTCAGTTTCATTTGGATTTACAGAAGTAAAGTAACAGTTTTAGGTAAGAAGTTGACTTTTTCCTGATTGAATTGAGGAGGGGCCCAATGGGAAGAATGAATGAGTTACCAGTGTGTTACAAAGATCTGATATGCACATATAAGTATTTGCCTGCAAGATTGCAAATGTTTTCCGATGAACATTTTCTCAGCAAGATCCAAGTGGGCCTGACAAATCCTATGGTTTTCATTTATTTAAAATGTAAATGCCTTGTAAATTTCTGGAGGCAGATCAATATTGGCTTCTGAGATCTATCAGTGGACTGCAAGGTCTGATCTCACCTAGGTCAAAGACTCAAAAGAGAAACAGGATTTTCTTCATTTCTGCACAATTGAGAGAAGTCAATAAGAGTATGTACAAATAGGAGGAGACTCCCCTCTCTATAAAATTAACTTCTCACAAGACCTCAATTAATTAAAAAACCTTAAGAAAGAAGTATGGCTGCAGCAACATTTCAATGAGACTTTTTGGAGAAAATTCAACACCATGAAGTTGCATGAGCCTTCATTTCCCTAAGATCAGAGCAAGACAGACTCAATGTGTTGAGATTACTGAGAACCATCACATCATTGAAGCTTAAATCATAGAAAGAAAAATATTTACTGAACTTTCCTCGAAGTTGAGGACTTGAGGAGGCCTGTCACCTCTGCAGGTCTAAGGAGCAGATAAAATGACACTGGATGAAGTGGTGGGTGTGATATCCGTGTTTCTAGGGCAGCCTCCTTACAAGTGAGGTTTTATGAGTCATGCTGAGCAAGACACCCCTACACACACACACACACACACACACACACACACACTGCCTTAAATACAACAGATGAGCTGTCACGTGCTCCTTGATATTCTGAAGCTCTCAATGGAATCGGAGAGGTCGTAGTTTCACAGCCTTCTCTTACAATATACAGGTCAAAATCCACAAAGATCATTTCCTTCCTTTTTATCTATTGTAGAAATACGTCAACTTGAATGTCCATGTGCACTTAGTGCCTAGCCACCTGAAGTAATTTGTACTGGTAGCTAAGGAAAACAGTCAATAGGCAAATCAGGACTTAGAATTTAAAACGTTGCCAATATTATCCTTCTTCTGGTTACTGATAATTATCAGGAATTATATTTCTCTCCTTTTAGATGTCATAATTTCCTTACTCTTCAAATGGAGTGTTTTTACAGCACCGCGCTCTGTCCATGTATATAATGGCTAAGCCCATGACGTTCTGCTCTTCCATCTCAAACAAATCATCCTGCTACTTTCAAGAGCTCAGATCGGCTCTGTGTCTTATTGCTACTCTCCGTTTCATCTTTGTGAAATGAAGGACTGAGCCCCAGAGTCTTAAGGGTTTTCCCAGTTTTACTTCTCTTTTGATTTTCAAGTGTCCATCCCCTGCCATCTTCCAGTGGTGTCCCCCAGCTGACCCCAGCTGCCAGCAGTCTCCATTGGCCACTCTTGCCCACTGTGCTCAGAGACATCAGGTCCGTAGCTTACAGTCAGCCATGGCGGGGGCAGTCCTACCACAGAAAGTGGCAAGTACGATAAAATAGATCAGAATCCTTTCATTGGTGGAGAGCCTGTGGTTAAGCACTTACCAGCACGCCACCATGCAGCTCTTATGTCTGATGCTAACGAGCTTGACAGACAGACACTGCTCTTTGAATTTGTCACAGTCATCTCAGATTCTATGGCAGAAACTAATCCTTGGGTCTCAAATTTGTTCCCTTCCCCTTCCCCACTCCTTATCTCTTCAGCTTTGCACAAAATCTTTGGTATGATCTTTGTTTTATCTCTCTGCACCCATGGAGAATATGCAGAGTTTTAATAGTTATGCCTTTGAAGTTTCTCTTAAAACCATCCTTTTTCCTCATTTTCCTTGCCAACCTTCATCATGTCACACCTGAGTGTATTCAAGAGACTCCCAACTTTCTTGTGTGGTTTTGCTTTTGTCTCTCCCAATCCTATACATGGCAACAAAACATTCTTAGCTCTACCTTCGCCCAATAAAAACTTGCGTGGCTCCAACTCTCTGATCATATTTCATGTCTAACATCCCTGCCTGGTTTATAAGACTCCTGTCATTCAGGCACTATGGCAGCTTCCTCACAGTTCTTCCCTACTCTGTCCCATCCCTGTCACAATCACTCTTCCTGTCATCTCACATAAGCCTCCACTCCCAAGCCGTTCTCTCAAGCACTCAGGGCACCGTTGCCTGCAGCTGCAGGAGAGAACAGAGAGGCTGTAGCAGATGCTGGTGCAGCGGCAGATTAACCTCCCAGACTTAACCTTCTGTTGGACCGCACTGCCTTCGCCCACATCCAGCTCCCATGGGCCCCTCTTTCACCATTCAGCTCGTCTCCAGTACTAAGCGTTGCCTTCTCGTTTTGGACTCTTTTGGGAATCCTGACCAGACTCTGACCTGCCTTTAGCGATTCTACAGGCCTTGCCGAGAAGACAGCCCTAGGGGATGCGGCATGTGCGCCCTGTTATGCTGATAACCCCAAAGTCTGTAAGTCCTGGGTCCTAACCCGTGTGCATGGAGAGAACAGACATGCTTATTTACTCCTGTTGCCTGTACCCTTTCCTCTCTTCATTCACTTATTTGGACAAAGTTTATTGGGCATACACTCTGTCAGGCACCAGGATGGGCAATAGAGAAGCAGAGCTGGAAAGACGTCATCGCAGCCTTCCGGGACCGGCGTTGGCAATGACAGCCCACGGGCCAGATCCAGCTCCCTAGCTGTTTTTGTGCAGCTCGTGAGCTAAGAACTGTTTTTACATATTGACGTGGTTAGAAAAAGTCAAAAGAAGAACATATGCAACTCAAATTTCAGTGTTGATAAATAACGTCGTCTCGCAGTGCGGCCATGCCCATTTGCTAAGGGGGCATCTATGGCTGCTTTTCTCCTCTAACAGCAGAGACTTTATGTCCCACGAAGCCTAAAACATTTACTCTCTTGGCCTTTACAGGGAAAGTTTGTTGACCTCATTCCAAGATTTCAACATTTAGTGAGTAAGATAGACAGGCAAAACAATTACAATAGCCAGGGGTGACTGACTTGATGGCAGTGCAAACAAGAGACAGGAGTGGGAGAGATTAAAGCTCCTTCTAGAAAATGTGTCTGAAGGGTAACGTTTGAATCGTGTGGAAGGAGTAAAGAGGTTCAGCATTTGGATCAGAGAGTGGAGGGGGGAAGGCATGTAACCATTATGCCAAAGACGCGGGGGCAGGGGGAGGGAGAAGCACGACGTGGGGAAGAAAACATTTCCATTTGTCTGTCGAGTTGATTCCGTAACTTTCGAAACCATAACATACTGAAATTGCAGAACGATACCATTTTTGTAAAGTTTAAATAATGCAAAATAATAAGATATATCTCACATTCAAATGATAAATAGTCAAATCAAGACACAGTGGCTACTTTTGGGAAGGATGGGGAACAAGATTGAGGATGAGAATCTGAGAGATTTCATCTGTACTGAAATGCTTTATTTCTTTTAAAAAATTATCAGACAAACATGGCAAAACAATTTAATTTGGCAATTGCTAAAGCTAATTACTGGGTTCACAGATGCACGTTAATTATTTCTTGTTTTTTCTGTATGTTTGAACTATTTTATAAGGAAAAACAGTGATTTTACCCTTTGCTTTAAGGATGCTCACAGTTTACAGTGTAGAGGGGGAATGTGACTTTCCTGAAACTAATTTGTATTTGTATTTGTATTTTCTGTGACCGGAATGAAGAGCCCTTCAATCTAGTTTCGAAATGGGTACGTTTATTATAAAGTCACACAAAAGACATTTCGTGAAATCAAAGGACAGAAACCAAAGTACAGCCAGGACTCCTGGGGACTGGAACTGGGAACTGGAAAGTAGCCAGGAACCTGGGCAACCTTTCACAGAGACTGCAAGGTTGTGCTTGTCCTCTGTCTCTGTCTCTGATTTTCTCTGGACATCTGCTTCACTTTGCTTTCTGCTTCCTCTTAGCTCCTCTGATTCATCTGTAAGACGGAAACTGGAGTTGCCCTTCTATCATTGATGACTTCCATTTGTGGCTCTGTTCCCATTTAAAATGAGAATATATAACTCATGTATACCATCATTTTGAAGGCTTATGTCCATGCCAAGTCCATGTGCAGGCTGGTACCCCTGCTTAATCTCTTGTCCAATCCTAGTGGCCAGCCCAATGCAACAGCGCCCAGGGCTGCTTCCCTGAACAGGGGCTGTAGGAGGTACAACTTACTATTACTCCGCCTCCTCCCCCTCTCCCTCCTTACCCTTCTCCCCTTCTCCTCCCTCCTCCTGTTGTTCTCCCTCCTCATCCCGTTCCCCCTCCTCCCCCTTCTCCTCCTCCCCCTCTTCCTCTTCTCCTTCCTCCTCCTCCATCTACTACTGCTACTACTACTACTACTAATAATAATAATAAACACTTTTTTTAATGCCTACTGTGTTCCAAAGGCTACACCAAGCACTTTACAGACATCATCACATTTGCTTCATACAGCAACCCTATGAGATAATACTATCATCCCCATTTTACAGATGGGGGAAATGAGGCAAGAAGAAAGCTAAGTAACTTACGCAAGGTCATAGTGTGAATGGTAAAGCCAGGATTCTCAGGCCATCTGAGCATCACTAGTAAATCAATTGGCATTTCTTGCTCTTTAATTCAGGATGATATTGTTGTTATTACAGACACGCAAAGTGCAGGGGGGAGGAGAGAAAGTCATTTAAACAGGGCTCTAAGGGATAAATAGGACTTCTCACAACAAAGAAGAACAGTGGATTTAAGATGAACGTAGTGGGGAGGGGGGAGAGACAGACAATAAAACAGACTCTTACCTATAGAGAACAAAATGAGGGCTGCTGGAGGGGAGGAGGGTGGGGGGTGGGTTAAATGGATGATGGGGACGAAGAAGAGCACTTGTTGGGATGAACACGGGGTGTTATATGTAAGTGATGAACCACTAAATTCTACTCCTGAAACTAGTATTATGCAGTATGTTAACCAACTAGAACTTAAATAAAAAATTGAAACAAACAAACAAAACAGCAGTGGACACAAAGGCAGGAGAAGATCAAGGAACGTTCAGTAACCCAGAGGGAACCCTGGATTTGAGATACATGGGAGAAAACAGGGAAAACACAGCAGCAATACCCTTCACTTAATGACCTGGGGGTGGAACTGGCCTCTGCCCAGCAACCGTGTGATAAGTCATCTAGAGTACAAGCTGTCTGGCTCTTATGAGTTTACCAGATGAGAAAATACAAGGGGATAGGAATTTTTGTTTTCAAAGGCTTTGAAGAAGTAGTAGGTATATATAGACATAAAAAGATGAGTGCCATGGTATTTTCTGTAATAGCAAACGTGGTGGATATTGTTAGTATTCTAGCTAATATTCTCTGGATGTTTACCATGTACCAGGACCTGCTAAGCCCTCTATATGCATGAGCATATGCATATACATTAGATCATTTCATGTCACAGCAATCTTGTAGATACCATTATCATCCTCATTTGGCAAAATCAAAAACTAAGGCTTAGAGTGACTTGTTTAAAGTTCAAAGACTTGACATGGCAGAACCCATGTCTCTCTGACTCCAAAGCTAATGATCTTAGTTACTGCATTATAATATACAAAGGTACGGTGGCAAAGGTTCTTCTAGATTGTTTATGAAATGCCCAGAATGTGTACTATCATGCAGGCATTACATGATGCTGCTGTTCTTTATTTTCATGACACATTGTTAGATGAGAATAAAGTTGCAGCATAGTATGTATGGCATAAATATATATGCATGTTTGCATTTGTTAGAAATAAGTACATGAAATATACAAGATATGAAATACATTTTTATTGCACACAGAAAAATCCCAGAGCATCTACACCAGAATGTCAACATTGATCTCTTCGTATGGAGATCTGGGATCCTTACGTTTTGCATGGGTTATTTGCATAAATTCTAGTGATCTTGTTCTATTGACAAGCTGCTGGAACACAGAAGCTCCAAAGTGCAGTAACTCTCATGTGACTTGGCCATTCTCAATGCGCAACCTCCAAAGTTGCCTCCAGCATCATTTGTTCCCAGACATCTGGAGAGGAAAAGAGGGATCCTGGATGAGCAGTTTGTCTTTAAGGCAATGACCCAGAAGTGATACAATCTCTTGCATGCACCTCATTAGCCTAAAATGAGCAGGAGTGGCAGGGAAGTGCAGTTTCTAGCTAGATGGCCATACACCGTTCCTAATACTAAAAGCAAAGCAGAGCTAATGAGCACCAGGGGGCCCTTGTATACAGTTGGCTACTTAGGAAGCAAACTTTTCAGGCACTGCAGAAGAGAAGGCTGTTCTATCTCCTCCCCTAAATCTCCACCCTCCAAATGATGCTAGAAGCCTCTTTCTCCCATACCCCTTTTCAGGGCTATTGCACAGATTTGCCCAGCACAATTAGGGAGGACAACATTTGCCAGTGCTGGGAGGCAAATGGGGTGCCAGAACCAGGCCCGGGGTGGCCCAGCTTCCTTTCTCTTTGAGCCTGCACTCCTACTCAAGTGAGCAATCCTTAGCAATTTGCATAGCAGTGTGTGAGTTTCTGACCCATCCTTGGGAGACTAGGTTTGTATTGGCTGGCCTGCAAGCAAGGACGCCTCCCATCATCACAATGGAAACCAAACTGCTCTCTCATGGCATCTCTCACTGCTTCCTGCACCGCACCCTCCCAGCCACATCTTCCAGCCCTGCACTGCTCAGTGTGTATCCCAACTCACTGGGGTACCAGTCCAGAGCTGTTGGGGGGAGGTGTGCAGCCATGATTGAAGTATTGAAGTATTGTGTGGGTGTGTGCATATATATATATATATATATATATATATATATATATATATACACACACACTATAGAGTTGCCTTCACTCTATTTGGCCTTTTTGACTTGATGTCATGATGTCATTTCTCTGGCTAGCTTCCCTAATGATAAAGCTTTTGAAATAAAATGATACTTGGAATTCATGAATTCAAAATATCTAATTTGCCTTAAAATCGGAATGCCTACACAGAGCAGGAAAAATCCAAGCAGGTCAAAAGGACATCGATTTCTCCTGACTTCTGTCCTCAGTCCTCTGGTTTTCTCTCTTTGACGCAACCACTTTACCAGTTTCTTGCATATTTTTTAGAGGACAAAGAAACTATGGTTGTTAATTGGACACGCCATAGCCATTGCATCTTTTATTTATGCCACAGTCAGAGTTGGGTCAGAAGCTGACAGTGAGTGGACTGAAAGTATTTTCTGAACTCATGTCCTGCTCTTCCTACTGCTGTTCTGTCCTTTCTCTGCTTCTCTACAACCACGAGCTCTTTCATACGCACGCAAGTCAGATGTGCCCAGCTTCGTGATGACCTCCCTTCCCATCGCTGCTCTGATTCTCCAAGACGAACCCTTTTCCTCCTTTAGGTGCTCCCTGAGCACTTTTCTCCAATACTCTAGCATTTCTTTAATAGTCATAATTGTTAGAATGTTCACCTTTCTCTTTCTGTGTTCCCTGTACATTCCTTGATTGCATAAATCCTCCATTACAGATCTGTGACTTTACATAGAAGACTGCTTATCACATAGTAGGGGCTCAGTAAATTTTTGACAAATAAAAGGACACAGACAAGCCCTTCCCACTGGTGAGTAGAATCTAACTGAGATGTGATTGAATCCCAGGAGCTAACCCTGGCCAGGCTCCTTCTCAAGAAACTGTGAATTTCTCACTGCAGCTCTCCAGAGGGGCCTGCTTATCGGGGCTCAGTGTGTGGTCTAGAATCATGTGCACCGACATATTGCAATGCGGTATTTTAATGATGCCTTAGGTAGGAGGCAGCGCTGTCACATATAAAATGGCTAGAGAACGAGACGGTTCTTCCTCTTCCCATTTTGAAACTTATCAGATATTTTGGAGGAAGATGCAAATATAAGATCCCTTCAGACACACAGATATGGGCAGAGACACATACGCACACGGAAATGCTGTGTCTTCGCTAAATATAACCCTTTGTAGCGACAGTATCTCAATAATTTTCAAGTGAAAAGATAAGGAAGGGGAGCCAAGTCTTTCATAATGAATGCAAGCCTATAGCTTTTAAGCAGGGCTAACATATGGGCCACTGATGTGAATGTGAATGCAAATTAGATATTTTTGATTGCTTGAAATAAAGTCAGCAGAATCAAAGCCTCACACAGCAAATGGTGCAGATTTAACTACGTCAGTGCCAGGTTGGGAACAAGGGCTCTTAACACATCCTCAGGAAAAAAAGGCTTTCAGGCTGGCATTTTGGATCGAGGCCTTTCTAGGTAGGACAAAGATACGGCTTTGTTGCCATTCTGGTTCTTCTTTTATAAGAGAGTCGTGCACAGATATAGATTTAAGATCTACTTTGACTTCTGACCTTTCTGATTCATTATGTTGTCAAAGACCGTAAGGTAGTAAGGAGCTTATGGAGATCATTTTATCCAGTCTCCTGCCTTCAAGCAGGTAGAATCATACTCACCGGGGTAGGCACCACCCTAGGTGCTGGAGGTCCAGAGGGGTATAAAATAGTCACTTTGTTCAAAGAGGTTGCTGGTGGTTGGAGTTGTGAGACAAAAACTCTCACTGTGGTGTTGCATGATTCTTACTCTGGTAGAGGTGAGGCTGAAATACTATCGAAGGACAGGGGTAGGTGTAGGTGAGAAAGAAGCTCACGCAGTGAGGCTCACAGTCTCTCATGAGGGAGAGTATGGGAGGGTAGCGAGCAGGCAGACTGTGTAAGCAGAGAGGGTCTTGCTTCCAGTGTGCCCAGCCATCTCATGTGATGCCCAAAAGGTGGAGGTACAGAAACCGAGATAAGATCAAGCCTTCAATAATGTGATGCTTTTGCCTTCTCAAAAGAATGAAGTGCCTACCAACTAGGGTCCACCATGCAGAAGGCTCCTGCCCGGACTCAGGCAGGAAAAACATGAGAAGCAGAGTTGGTCAAGTGGCCCCTTATCCTTCATTCCCAGACTTGAATCCCAGCCTCCATAGCTTAGCATCTGCAGGGATTTCTACTGTCAAATCAATCCAATACTTCTGTCCCCTTCTAGAAATGCAATCTTCTCTCCATTGCTTCCCTACCCTCTAGCTTAAGGTTTCTACACCTCACTACCACTGACATTTTGGACTGGATGCTTGTTGTTGGAGGTGGGGGCTGTTCTCTACATTGTAGGATGTCTATCAGCATCACTGACCTTGACACACTAGATGCGAGCAGCACACCCCACACACATGAGCTGTAATAATCAAAACTGTCTCTAGACATTTCCAAATGTCCTCTGGGGGAGGAGGTGAGGACTAAATCATCTCCACTTAAGAGCCCTTGTTGTAACCTACACATGCTGATTCTCTCTCCCAGGAAATTCTCATTTCCCTGCTCCAGTGTTACAGTGTGATCTTGGCGGAGGCTTCTGGCTTTCTTATAACACCCCCTCCCTGTAGCCAAAGTGTTACTGAGCCGGATGCCCGGTTTGATCTGCTGCAATCAGAGCCTTTCCTCAGCGCTCTCACTGGATCAAGAAGGCTCTTACTTTCTTCTAGTAGCACATGTGGACATGATGAGCCTGGAGACTGTTGGTGGTCATATCACTAGTCATAGCCTTAGCTTCCCTGAAGGAGGTGGTGATGACATGAGCAAAATTCTGGTGGTCTTGAGTACCTGGGGCTATATGTCCTAAGACCTGTGGTTTGCTTCCATGAGCATTACACTCTCCTTTTTACTGAGTTCACGTGAGTTGAGTTTCAGTCACTTACAAGTAAAGCAGACCTAAGTGTCCCATGGTGAGGAAAGTCCAGTTTGAGGACAGATAGACGAGTCAACAAGATGAGGTGAGCATGTGGTTGTGATTATGCCAATGTCTGGAGCACGGTCAGTCTGGGCTGCTGATCCCAGGCTGGCTTAGGGCAGAGCTCCTCGCTGGGGGTCATCCTACCTCTCAAGAACAAAACAATGACAGTGAGACAAATGACCAGGATTCGGTTCTTGTGTGGGATCAGACCTCTGTCTCTTTGGCTTACCCCAGTAAAATTTTCTATCCCCAGAACTGTGCCCTAATAAAATGCCCTGGCTCTTAGTTCTACTTTGACTCTTCTAGTGATGGGTTGGCAGGGGACAGAATGGAGCTGAGAGGAGCTAGACCCTATATAGAAGACTGCATTTTTCCTCTTCTTGTTCTTTCCTCATTTTCAAGGCCAATGGCCAAGTAGAGATGCAGCAGTCCTCCCAAGGAGAGTAAATCTACTGAGGATTCTTTAAAAAATTCAGTTCCCTTCTTCTGAATCCCCACCTTTATTCCTAATATCACCTGGGGTGTATGGAGTAGATGGCTCAACTCCCAAAGTCTTTATAAATGTTTCTTAAATGTTGCTTCCATCATTAAATTGGATTGGTACTGGATATGAGTAAAATTTATAGAACTTTTTTTAATGTCCATTTATTTTTGAGACAGAAAGACAGAGCATGAGCAGGGGAGAGGCAGAGAGAGAGGGAGATACCAAATTGAAAGCAGGCTTCAAGCTGTTAGCACAGAGCCTGATGTGGGGCTCAAACTCATGAGCCACAAGATCATGACCTGAGTTGAAGTCAGACCCTCAACCAATTGAGCCACCCTGGTGCCCCAAATTTACAGAAATTTTAAGGAGAATTTAAAATTAACTAAATCTGAGAAGTCAACCACATGTTTCTCCAATCACTAATTATAATCAGTTATATTTTTCAGCCAAATTCAACAGAAAATATATTTTGCATCAAAGAGCAATGTAGCCCCCAAATGCAATACTGGTCCTATTGAACCTCACTGTCTCTGTCCATCACACAGCCTCTAATTCTAATGAAAAAAAGAGCACACGGGGCGCCTGAGTGGCTCAGTCGGTTAAGCCTCCGACTTCGGCTCAGGTCAGATCTCACATTCGTGAGTTTGAGCCCCGCGTCGGGCTCTATGCTGACAGCTAGCTCAGAGCCTGGAGCCTGCTTCCGGTTCTGTGTCTCCTTCTCTCTCTGACCCTCCCCCTCTCATGCTCTGTCTCTGTCTGTATCAAAAATAAATAAAACATTAAAAAAAAAAAAGAGCACAGAAGAGGAATAATAGTACAAAACAATGTCTTTTGTCATTTGCCCCGTCCCCAAACACCTTCTATGATGTACTTATGCTCCCTTACCTTGGACAACTCTACTAATTTAATTGCAACAGAAACATCCATTTGTCATAGGACAACATCATGTGTCCTTGACTGTATGTCTTTAAAGGAACATATAAGCCTCTTGACCATGGCTGAGAGACATGAGAAAGGAAAAGTAGATTACATTAGCAAGCACCAGGCCGCCCACCATGGCTGAGTCCTTCAGACTGAAAGGCCAAGTGCTGTATGTCAGAGCTCTATTGGTTAGGAGAGGCTTCCTTGATCTTAGAAACAAATCCCATACTAGCTGTGTTTCTTGCTGTGGGAAGTTACCCACTGAGAACACTACTGCATAGCTGCTCAAGGTTCCTGGGAAAGCTGTTCTCATCCAGAAAAATTCCTTTTCCTGCTAATACCAGATCCCACTAAATATACTTGGGCCATTGATCACCAAGCCTGGAGCTGTATTTTGTGTTTTAAGGATCCCTGGGATTTGTTTGAATCAAGTATAGTTAGACTTGCAGACACAGAAATGATTGTCAAGAAGCTAAAATGTTATACATTTCCCTGGAAATAAGAAGCTTGATATGCCACGCAGGATCATACAGAGAAGCACTGGGTTCAGGCAGGAGGCAGAGGGAGCAGGGTCAGGTGGCTGGGGTTGAGGGGTAGGTGTGTGGAAATGTAGGCAAGAGCTTTTCTTGTGGTTGCTGTGGGAAGGAAGAAGCAAGGCACCAATGAGCAGGTTTAGAATTGGTTAGCTTGAATAATTTAAGCTGGCTCTGGAGCATAGGGACTGCACCCAATGGTCTGGCCCCTGGCCCTGAGGTGATTAGGGCCCAGAGAATTAGTAGTTTGGCATGTGAGACCCTTATAAATACTTCTTTTCTGGAGTACTGGTTTGTGTTTGAAAGGTACGCCCCTGACTGAGTTGTTTACTATTTCTAGGAATTGACTAACCTTGGGTGATGCAGTTCCTCCAGGGTCAGTGAGGCCCTAGATGTCAAAGCATCAGAATATAGGAAATAAAAAGATATGTTTAATACAGTTTGTCATTAGGGACATAAACATTAAGAGGGTTCTCAGCCCTTGTATGTGTCATACTACAGAGTTTGGTTTTGTTTTTTTTTTTTTTTTGAGAGAAAGAAATTGAGAGTGAGAATTGGGGAGAGGGGCAGAGGGAAAGAGAAAGAATCCCAAGCAGGTTCCAGGCTCAGCAGGCTCAGTGCAGAGCCTTACATGGGACCCAATCCCATGACACTGGAATCATGACCTGAGTCAAGATCAAGAATCAGATGCCCAACTGACTGAGCCCCCCAGGTACCCCACTACAGAATTCTTTATGCAAATAAAATGCCACTCAGATGACCAATACATAAAGTAGAAGATAGCTGCTCTGGTTGAAATAAGGATCACTGGCCCAGAGACGCAATTACACAGCCTTCTGCCCTTTTTGTGGGTGGTTCTCAAGGCAATACTAGACGTGTATGGATGATGGCTTGGAAACAGGGCACCAAGGACCTCTTCTAATGCTGGTTGTTCCGGCCACGTGTGGGAGTCAGCTTCCCACATTCTAGCCCTCTGTGAATACTGTTTGAGTCTGTTGGAGGTTCAGCAAAGGTTCCAGAGACTCATCATTCGCATTTGTTCTGCTGGAGCCCTGCTCCCATGTACACCATCTGCCCTGAAGACAAGGCCAGGAGAGGGGACACCTCAATGCAAGTTGGCACTTGTATGGGGGGCTACATCGTATAGCAACTTGTCTGGGGCCCAGAAGATATCCCTCCTAGGACTTCCATGGGACTATGCAGAAGGTGCTGGCCTAGGATAAAGGGACTTGAGCAACCTCCTCTGCCCCCTTCCTCCTGAGCCTCTGAATCTCAAGTCCTCGTTATCTTCCTACTTCAATAGCTTGGAAAGACCAGTCTGAAGATAAGCCAGACAGCCAATGAAGAATAAGAGCAAAACTTTGTCTCAGTGTCTAGTCCAGATAATCATGATGACATGCCCCAGACTCTTTTTCTCAGGCCTGTTTCAGTTCACTACGTGCAAGTAGGCAATACAAAGAAAAGAGTAAGCCAACATGTCACTATCAATTGGCATCATCATCATGATCATGATACTGTTAACTTTATTGTAATTATCATTTTTTTCATAATATCCCTTTCTTGCTTCAAGGCAATTGTTATTAATGTAAGTTTAAGGTGCTTCATTGCCCTGAAATGGCTGGGAGAATCTATAGCTCTCTGTCTCATTAACCTGAGTTTTCTGTCTATGTTCTCTCAAGTGACTACGGCAGTGGGATGACACTGTTGGTGTTATTTCTGTTGTCTTATTACATCATACGCCTGTAAGTATGCTGACAACATGGGCTGGAGAGTCAGTCTCCCACTCCCGAGCTTACTCCATGACTTCAGGAGACCTCATCTCATCCTGTTTCCTGGTGCTCAGAGAGGACGGCTGTTTCTTGTCCTTGACTATGCCTCTGTACCCTGTTCCGCTCCATGGTCTTTTCTTGTGAGAGAGCATCCCCTGGAAAGAAAAAGTCACCTTCCTATTTGGAATCTGCTTTTGAAAATGAACCCCGGCTGTTTTGCACTGTGGAAACTTACAAGTAACATCTCCTTGGGAACAGTGGCACCTGATGACCCACTTAATCACTTATTGCTCAGGACCAAGTAATGGAATTTTCAGTTTACTTCTTCTTGATTTTGAATTCAGGGCTGTGTTCTGGAGAGTTAAATAAACTTTCTGGAAATCTGTTCTCCTAAAAAGCGAACAACATCTTACTTTTCCATAAGGCTGCTCTTTGAATCACAGAGGATCCTGAGCACAAAGGAGAAGTGCCTAAGTTGAGAGATGATTATATACTATGTGGACTTAAGGCCACATTAGCCCGAGCAGAAACCTGATATGGGAAATTAAAGGTGATGTATTAGAGCACTTGGCAAACACTTAGAGAACTGTCTTTGTAATACAGTTATCTATTTATGTATTGAATGCATGATTTTAAACTCCTCTTTTTTTTGTTCAAATTGACTTAATGTTGTATGTTCAAATGAGATTATTTATATGTAAATTTTTGAACTTTATAGAGTATGATCCATATATAGGTTGTTATTGTATGTAGTTATCTAAAATGAAAGTACGTGCAATTCTCAACTTACTTTCTTGGATTCTTAGGTAATATAAAATTAAAAGTTAACTGTAACTCATATGGACAGGTAGGTGAAGTAGAAAACAAGTTCATGTGGAGATGAAAAAGAACTGTCCTTGAGCAGATGCATAAGGATAGAGGGAAGCAGTTGGTGACGGCTTGTGTTGTTCCCAGGCCTTCCTGGTTCTGGCACAGTCACCTTGTACATTTCCAAAAATGTAGGGGCAAACACTTTAATATCTAACAACAAAAAAAGCAGAAGCATTTGAGGAATATGATAGTATACCTTCAAAGTTAATTTAACAAACTTATCTTTTTAATTTTTGTAGGATCTGTTTACTTACGATTAGCAGACTAAGGTTTTCAAATACACTCAGAAATGTCTAAAACTCATTGATGTGGAAACCACCCCAGACATTATTCAAAGAGGTAGAGTGGAGATTCTGAGATGTTCTGTAATTCTTGAGTTGTTGCCATTGTTGTTTTCGTTTCTGTCATTTTGAATTACTAAATGATAGACGTAGTGACATGGGAGATGAACTAGTCCAATTATCTTACGATTCACATGATCCTCCTGGTTTCCAAGATGGTCACTGACCTTCTCAAGGTCACATTCTAAATACATACTGTCTTATGTGGTAGACATTAGTCATGCATAGCTACTGAACACTTGAAATGTGGCTGAAGAAATGAAAAAAACTGAATTTTAAATGTTATTTTAATTAATTTAAATTTAAGGGGTGTCTGAGTGGCTTAATTGGTTAAGTGTCAGACTTTGGCTCAGGTCATGATCTCACAGTTTGTAAGTTCCAGCCCAGGGTTGGGCTCTGCACTGACAGACAGCTCAGAGCCTGGAACCTGCTTCAGATTCTGTTTCTTCCTCTCCCTCTGCCCCTCCCCCACTCACTCTGTGTCTCAAAAATGAATAAATATTTAAAAAATTAAATTTAAAAACTGGTACTTGGTTCAGTTACTGGAAAATTTTAAGTATGTGTAGAGCAACTTGGCTATGTTAATCTACTTTTTCAACTATAAAGTTTATGAAATCTAAATAGAGATCAATTACTTCTGAAGAGTCTGACATTCAAAGTTAGATTTGCCATAAGTGTAAAATACACATTAAATTTCAAAGACTTAATATGCAGAAGATACAAATATTTCATTAATAACTATTCTGTTGATTATATGTTGAAATAGTATTTAGGATATATTGAATTAAATAAAGTTCATTAAAATAATTTTATCTATTTCTTTGTGCTTTGCTTTAATGTGGCTGCTAAAAATTTAATTATACACGTGGCTCACATTATATTTCTATTGATAGCGCTGCTGTAGAGATAAAACAAGTAAGACTGCAAATATAGTTTTTTGATTCTTGGTCTCCTGATCTCTCCACTGAACTCTGCTGCTTCTTTCAAACGTCTTCTTATCTCCTCCATTGTCTTTGCAAAAGCTGGTATGTGATCTTTCATCAAAAGTTAAAATAAAATTTAAAAAAATTTCAGAGCATGCATTCTGGGAATACGAGCAGAACGGGACAGGAAGCACCAGGAAGCTGTATCCCCACCAGACAATGATTATACTAGCAAAGTCTATCAGATGTAACTCTCTGGGACTCCTGAGTATGTTGAAGGTTCATAACTTCCGGGGAGAGCTGTGAAAGGTAATTTGCAGGGATTTTGGGTGGCTCAGTCAATTAAGCATCTCACTCTTGGTTTCAGCTCAGGTACTCAAGGTTCATGGGTTTCAGCCCCACATCGGGCTTTGAGCTGATAGTGCAGAGCCTGCTTGGGATCCTCTCTCTTCCTCTCTCTCTGCCCCTTCTCCCCTCAAAGTGAATAAACATTAAAAAAAGAAAGAAAGGTAATTTGCAGTTGATATCAATCAACATCAGCTCTTAGCCCAGTAGCAGCTCAGCTACTCCGATCTTAGCCTCTCCTCCTTGGTAGGCAGCTGGGCATATGCTCCTGGAGCAGTCTATGCCCAGCTTTCATGGGCAACATGAGCAAAAAGGACCCTCTTCTCTGATTGCTGATTGTTGCCTCTGATCGTAGAGGTACAGGCAAAGAGATAGTTGGCCTGTCTTGTTGCAGGAACATGGCTCTTTCCATTGCTGTGAGCCTCTATCCCTCTGGCTGCAATGACTTTCAAGGGATTTAAAGGGCCAGAGCACCCTTTCCCTCATCTCCTTTCATTTTTCTCCTTGTCTCCTTTATAAACCAGACATTAAAGACTAGGACAATCAAAAGCAAATGCATATATGGGGAAAATTAGAAAGTGACTACTCATGTGCAGGGAAAGGCTCTTGATGAGAAAAAACTGAGAGGACCTTAAATTTACACCTCAGATCGATCCTCAATACTTGGTACAAATAAATGAAAATGAGCAGAAGGAAAAAGGTATTCTATACAAACTACAACCTAAAGAAAACAGAGGCAGCTCTACCAATACCAGACCAAATAGGCTTTAAATCAAAAAAGGTTACAAGAGTCAAGGAAGGACATTATATATTAATAAAAGAGTCCATATAGCAAGAAGATCTAACAATTACCAACATTTATGTACCTTATAACAGATGCTCAAAAGACATAAAGCAAAAACTGGCAAAATTGAAGGGAAGAGCACAGGTCTACAATAATAATTGGAGCCTGCAATACCCACTCTCATTAACAGATAGAATAACCAGACAGAAGATAAGTAAGGAAATAGAGGACTTACACAACACAATAAACCAACGAGATCTAGCATACGTGTACAGAACACTCTACCCAACAGCAACATTAAATACACTCTTCTTAAGTGATGAGGCATTTTCCAGCATAGAATACACATTAGATTACAAACTAAATATCAGTAACTTAAAATGACATATATTATATCTTCTCCAACCACGACCAGATGAAGTTAGAAGTTGATAACAGAAATAAAACTGGAAATGTCACAGATTTGTGGAAACTAAATAACACACTCTTCAATGATTAATGGATCAAAGAAGAAATCACAAGGAAAATTATAAACAACTTAGAGATAAATAAAAATGTAAACACAACATGCCATACCTAATGGAATACGGCAAAAGTAATACTAGTAGGGAAATTTATAGCTATACATGTCCACATTAGTAAACAAGAAAGAGGGTCACCTGGGTGGCTCAGTTGGTTAAGGATCTGGCTCTTCATATTGGCTCAGGTTATGATCTTGTGGTCGTGAGATCAAGCTCCACATTGGGCTCTGTGCGGATGGTGCCGAGCTTGCTTGAGATTCTCTCTCTCCCTCTCTCTCTGCCCTTCCCCCACTTGCTTGTATGCTATCTCTCTCAAAAAAAAACATTAAAAAGAGAAAACAAGAAAGATCTAAAGTTGACAACCTAACTTTACAACTTAAGAACTAAAAAACCCCAGCTAAACCCAAAACTAGTAAAAAGAAGGTAATAAAAAGACTATAGTAGAGATAAATGAAATAGAATAAAGAAAATTAAGAGAAAATCATTGAAACCAAAAGTTGGTTCTTTGAAGAGAAATCAAGAAAACTGACAAAGCTGTAGCTAGATGAATTATGTAAACAACAACAACAACAACAAACCAGAGAGGACTCAAGTTACTAAAATCAAAAGTTCAAGTGGGTATTATTCCCAATTCTATATAAACAAAATTGATTGTAAGACAGTATGATGAACAATTTTATGCCAACAAATTGGACAACCTGTATGAAATAAACAAACTTCTTGAA
Organism: Suricata suricatta; assembly: GCF_006229205.1. NCBI lineage: Eukaryota > Metazoa > Chordata > Mammalia > Carnivora > Herpestidae > Suricata > Suricata suricatta. The sequence goes on along the minus strand of NC_043701.1, from coordinate 44,339,278 downwards.
ACATAAAACCTATCAGCATCCAGTCATGAAAAAGTAGAAAATCTGAATAGATATAACTAGTAAGGAAGATGATTATTGGGAGGAAAGTCTCCCAGTTTGGGGACCTCACAGGGTTAAGGGGGAATTTGTCCATTCATGCTACTTTTGGAAAATAACTTAAACACAAATCCCATTCCTTGTGCACTGCTTATAGGAATGTAAAATGGTGCAGACACTGTGGAAAACAGTAAGATATTTCCTCAGAAAACAAAAAGTAGAATTACCATGCGGTCCAGCCACTCCACTTCTGGGTATATACCCCAAATAATTGAAAGTGAGATCTCGAACAGATATTTGTGCCCCATGTTCATAGTAGAGTAATCCACAGTAGCTAACACATAGAAACAACTCAAGTGTCCATTGATTGAATTGATAAGCAAAATGTGGTACTGATCTTCCACAACTGATGGTGGGTTACATCCTGATAAACCCACTGCAAGTTGAAAATATTGTAAATCTGAAATGCATTCACTACACCTAACTTATTGAACATCATAGCTTTCCTTAAATGTTCTCAGAACACTGATATTAACCTATAGTTGGGCAAAATTATCTAACACAAAGTCTACCTTATAATAAAGTGTTGAATATCTCATATAATTTATTGACTACTCCACTGAAAGTGGAAAACACAATGGTTGTAAGGGTACAGAACCGTTTTAAGTACATCATTTGTTTACTCTTGGGATCACATGTCTGACTGGGAATGACAGCTTGCTGCCTTTGCCCAGTAAAATGAGAGAGAATCATACTACACATGGCTAGCCCGGAAAAAGATTAAAAAATTTTTTAAATCTGATGTAGAGTTTCAATTTTGCAAGATTAAGAGTTACAGAGATGGACAGTGGTTTAGGAATACCACCGAATGGTACACCTAAAGTGACTAAGATGATAAAATTTATGTTACGTGTATTTTACCACAATTTCAAAATAGAAAAAAGGAGAAAAAGAATAATTTTTATGGCTGGCCTAGACTCTCTGCTTTGTTACATCACCTATTCCCTATTGCTGTCCTTTTATTTTAAATCTTGGTATTGTTCTCAGTGTAGGCCCAATCACTGTCTCTACTTCTTTATATGATTATTAACCACATTCACTGCCCCCTCCCCAAAGGGGAACTGTATCTGCATCTCTTAAAGTCAAGTGTGGCCATGAGAGTTGTTTTAGCCAGTGAAGCCTGAGCAAAGATGACATCTATCACTGGGGGATGCAAGTCTAGAGTCATGTGGACTTGACATTCTTTCTTTCCTTTCTGCCATCATCACAGACTGAGGCTATGATGTCCCAGGTGGAGACTGTCCATCATTTGGGACCTGGAGTGAAGGTGACTGGAACAGGCTGTAACTGCTGGTGACTACCTAAAAAATTAATTAATAAAGACTACAAGTTTTCCAAAGACAGTGTCGTAAGTATGGATCGTGTGGCTATAACGCAAAATTGATCCTGGTCCTTAGAACATAGGCTGTGCAAAGTCCTCCTGATTGGAGATATCACTACTTTTTGGATTTCTGAACTATTGACTGCTTCTTTCCACCTTTTCCAAAATGATATTAGAGGTAAAAGATGCAAAGGGGAAACAAAATTAGTGACTCAAAATTGCTATTCATTGAGTATTTTTAATTATAAAAGAAGTAAACATTCGCTTTCAGATTAAATCATTCAATAAGAAACAGAGAAAACAGGAAAAGTCTGCTCCTTCTCTGTCTAAAGGGACCAATCCTGTTCCTCAGAGGCTGGTATAATTCCTTCTGTCTTCCAGATATATTTTTAAGTTTATGTATTTGTTTTGAGGGAGAACATGCAAGCAGGGGAGGTGTGGGGTGGGTGGAGAGAGAGAATCCCAAGCGGGCTTGCACTATCAGCACAGAACCTGATGTGAGGCTTGAATCCACAAAGCTGTGAGATCATGACCTGAGCTGAAATCAAAAGTCGGATGCCTAACTGACTGAGTTCTCCGGGGAACCTCTGTCTTCCAGCCATCTTCCAGCTTTGCCAATGTCTGTATAGCTCTGGATATGTTTGCTGGAATAGTTGAATATTATTTTTTTCAGAGCACAAATGGTACCATGCTCCACAAGCCATTCTGTATTTGCTTCACAATGATACTTTGGGCATCATGTCACCAAAAAAAATTGTATCATTCTTTCTGTTAGCTATGTAATATTCCTCTGCTTGTATGAACTATAATTTATTTAACTAATGTCTTTTTGACAAGTATCATTGTTTCTAGGGGTTTTTTCCTATTATAATATACTGTAATGAACACTTTTCTCTCTCTTCCATCTGTGTTACATTCTGTATAGGTTTTTATGCATGTGTGCTAATATATCTCTGTGGGAAATCAAAAGACGGAAGCATAATTAAATAGTCCTTTAAAAATTAATAAATATTGTCAAATTGTATCCCAAAAGGTGAACATGAGCAAATCACCCTTGACTATGTTGGGAATTCTAGTTTCTTTTAAATTCTTGCTAATATGGCTCAATGGTAGTGATATATCATCAGACATAATTTGCTTTTTACTAGGAATACACTTCAACTGTGTATCATACATTTATTGACCATCAAAAAGCAAAAGGTGGGGGGTGCCTGGGTGGCTCAGTCAGTTAAGCAGCCGACTTCAGCTCAGGTCATGATCTCACAGTTCGTGGGTTCAAGCCCCGCATTGGGCTCTGTGCTGACAGCTAGCTCAGAGCCTGGAGCCTGTTTTCAGATTCTGTGTCTCCCTCTCTCTCTGACCCTCCTCCGCTCTCTCTCTCTCTAAAAAGTAAAAAAAAAAAAAATAATTAAAAAAAAAGCAAAAGGTGGCAACCCTTCTGTGATCTCATGAAGGGACTTAAACTCAAAGTTTGGTACCTGAAGTCCTTTGGAAAATGGGTCTGGGCTTCTGAGGGTAGGATCCATGACCTATTTATCTCTGTATCATCAGTGGTCCAACACAACTCCTGGGATATGAAAGACATTCCTTCAGTGTTTGTTGAATGAATGAATAAAAGTGGGTAAAATAATGTAGGAAAAGGCTGAAGAAGGTATAAAATTTTCAGTAGAATTGAGATGTAGGTTTGGAGTACAAGGAATTGAAAGAAAACTCCGTAAAAGTTACAGGTACACTCTGCTCATGGGTGTGTAACCTGTGCCCCAAGCTGGGAAGGGCCCCAAACTTAATTTAATGCATGTCTGGCACCATTTTGAAATTTTTAATAGTTTTTAATAAGAGGTCCTGCATTTCCATTTTGCAATAGACTTTGCAAATTAGGTAGCTGGTCCTGAGTCCAGAAGGTGAAAGTAAATGGAAAGATAAATATTTAGAAAGTGTCTGGAAAGATGAATTTGCATTTGAGGGTTACACTTGGATGCAAGTGTGAAGTGGGGCCACTGGAATCTTTTTATCACATGCTTCTACTTAAACTAAAATTGATCGGCATATGTAGTCCTTTTGAATTCTCATTTTTAGATTAGGAAATAGACTGATGGCTGACCTGTGGCAACATTAAAATTATGGGAATGATTCCATCAAAAACATTAGAGTAAGCAGCTGTCCACTGAGTGGGGAAACAAGAAATAGAAAAAGAAAACTCAACCAATTGTCTGCAATGGCAGATTACAACTTAGGATGTAATTACAATAATTACTGTGGAAAGCATTGCAGTGTGTGTGGAGTTGAATATTTTACCAAGTCCAATGTTTTGTAATAAGTGATTTTTATTTAACTCCATACATAAATGGAAATAGACATTAAGACTCTGAAATGTAACAAGTGAAAAGATGGGATTCATGTCTATATATTTGACAATTGGTATACATGCATACATGTGTTTATACAAGTATTTGTCCTATAACACATATTCACATGGAAGAGGGAGAATCATATGCCAAGCATCTTGTAAGGGAGAAGAAACATGGTTAATTCCAGCCACTCACTGACAAAAGAAACACCAGAACAAGACCAAGTTCATGGTGGGAAGACCATAAGTTTGATTTCAGAAGCACGTGAAAAGTTGAATCCAAAGTGCCTCCGAAATATCTCAAAGAGTTGTAATAAGCAATCTTTTGGATACGTGCATTTAGAGAGCAAAGGAAATGTCTAGTCTGGAGTTGCCTGTGTATCACTGGTGATTGAAGCCTTGACCATGGACTAGGCAAAAATGGGAGAGAGAAGAAACTCAGGGCCAATCATTGTAGAATGGAGAGGCCTGTGTGTGGGACTGAGAAGGCGGCCCCAGAAGTGGAAGGAAAACTTGCCCTGTGTTGAGAACAGACACCAAGGGAAGAGATTATTTTAGGAAGAAGAAATGGTCAGTGGTGCCAAAAACCACTAGCAAGTGCAATAAAATAATTATTTTATTCATTAGATTAAGTAACATAGAGGCCACCACCATCACTAAAAGAGCTGCTTAGGGGCGAGAAGCCAGACAAGGGTGGGTCTAGAAGTGAATGGGATAAGAATAATGAAATACACATTTGCTGTCACCCTTTCACTTACTTTCTCCCTCCTTCTCCCTTCTCTTGTTCAAAGACATAAACAATCAAGCCATCTGATTCTCCATTCTACTCACTCACTTTTCTGAGAAAGCCTGAGATGTAGCGAAGGTGTCCAGGAAGAGCCCATTTTCTCCGGGAGTTGAGGAAAAAGGCAGGGCAGTCAAGGTGACTTTTCTGAACCTCCAGCTCTGCTCCAAGTCTTAGTCTGGGGATGATGTTTGAAGCTAGGGAAATCAGTGAACAAGAGGCTCCATTCCTCCTTTCAGAAGATAAAGAGATTTCTGGGGTATTCACTGCCTTCCAGAGGAAGACTAACCCTATGTGTAAGCTGACACTCTGCCAACATGAAATGTGTAGCCAGAGTGCACCTTCCATGAGGCTATGTGCCTGGTGAGCACTGCACCAATGTCACGGTGTTAGTGCAAAATGTCATCTCAATTACACAAATGCCCAGGGTCTCACATTTGCAAGCATCTCAAATTTAGACTATGTCTCTGGCTATAACTGAGGCAACACACAGTCTCAGGATGGACCTGGAGGGAGTCATGCTAAGTGAAATAAGTGAGGCAGAGAAGAAAAGATACCATGTGTTTTCACTCATAGGTCTAACAGGAGAAACCTAACAGGGGACCATGGGAAGGGGAAAGGAGGGGGAAAGAGTTGGGGAGAGGGAGTGAGGCCAATCATGAGAGACTTTTGAATGCTCAATCTCCAATGTTCCTTTTAAAAAAAATTTTTTTTAATGTTTCTTTATTTTTGAGAGAGAGAGAGAAAGAGAGAGAGGGCAAGGGAGAGGGAGACACAGAATCTGAAACAGGCTCCAGGCTCTGAGCTGTCTGTCAGCACAGAGCTCAACATGGGGCTTGAGCTCTGGAAGGGCGAGATCATGATGTAGGATGAAGTCAGAGGCTTAACTGACTGAGTCACCCAGGTTCCCCTCAACCTCCAATGTTCTATATTGATATGGTGTTAAAATGACTGTTGCTGCCAATTCTGTTGTCAATGCTGTTATTCAAGTGGCCAGTTCTCCATGGAAAACTGTCTCCTGGCACTTGACTATGTAGGCAAGGCCAGCTCTTAGCATGTCTGTAGGCAAATGGCATTGCTGAAGGTTGCTTTGTGAATCATTATATCAAAAATTAGCCTATGGAACTGTAGCTCACAAAGGATATTAATGTTTGGGGTGCTTATCAAATAGATTTAGAGCTTTCTAGAGAATGGAGCCTCTGGGGAAAAGAGGAAGGAAAAAATAGCTTGTCTGATCTAGCTTGATGGTCAGGCAGAAGATTCTTACTTTTCATAGAAAAAGAAGAGTTGCTAACAGAAAAGACTGATTACTGGACACGGTTACTCCAACTAGACAAATCACTCTTTGGAAATTCAGAGTTCACAGAATATATATTTTATGAGCAACAACATGTTTGTTACCTTCTTTTATTGTCAAGCAAAGAAAATATTCACATTAAGCAATGACATTTCTTTTCTTTTCTTCTTTTTGAGACAGAGAGAGACAGTGCGAACAGGGGAGGGTCAGAGAGAGAGGGAGACACAGAAACTGAAGCAGGCTCCAGGCCCTGAGCTAGCTGTCAGCACAGAGCCTGACGCAGGGCTCGAACCCACCAACTGCGAGATCATGACCTGAGCAGAAGCCAGACGCTTAACAGACTGAGCCACCCAGGTGCCCCAAGCGATGACATTTTTGAACACCAATTAATTTCTTCAAAAAGGCATTCAAAATATCTCAGTCTTGGAACTCACCTTGGACTAGCAAGGGAGCAAATATGGTACTTAGAGAACTAAAGCTTCAGGCTGGGAGGAGGAGGAGAGTTCACAGTGGATTCTGTGGAAAGACATCTAGATCCAGGTTCAGTTAGAGAATGTGAGAAAAGGCAAGAATGGCTCCCATCCCCAGGCTCTGTGCTAGGGACCTCCACTTCGGCAGAGAGCATCTTATTACCAGTAATAACTGTATTAACCTGGTCAGGAAACTGAGGAGATATGGGGAGAGAGGAGGAAACGGCAGCTCTCCTCTTGATGCTCGCTCTGCTAGTACTCATTTTCTATTATTTTTATTTACCTAGAAGATGGGTATTCCATTCGTAGTTAACAAATGAGAAAACTGAGGCTCAGAAAGTGTATGCAACTCATTCCAGGTCACACAGCTGGCAATTTGGCAGGAGTGGGTGGGTGCTGGAATCAAACCCATGTCATTGCTCATGAAGCATGATCTTTTCTGCCCCATCTAACTGCCTCATCACACAGTCGGGCTCCCCCAGCTTGGGTATCTCTTCTTAATGACACTTGGAGGTGTTTTCTAACCAGTGAATTACAAACACAGATTATATGAAAATGGCTCAATCTGGGTCATGAGATAAGAACTATCTGCAGTTTACTCTTCCACTAACCTAAATGCAATCATATTCCTGCTGACATTGTTTGCCATGCCTCCTTTATTGTGACAAGTTAGTAAATTGACTAATATCTACCTTGATTATGAAAGGGCTCAGATAGTGTAATGAATAAACATATGAGACAGGAAAGTAGAAGGAGCTAACGAAAGGAATGAGAAAAAGTTGCAGAAACGACAGTAGTCCTTATTAGTACTTGGCTAAGGATGCGACTTTACACCGCTCGGTGGGTGCTGTGCCTCTTTTTTCATTTCCTGGATCCTACCAGTGCGCCTGCCTGGCCTCCACCTGGGTTTGTGAGGCTAGCTGGTGGTACAGGGTTGCTTCCTGTTTCCTTATACTGGAGACCTACACTCGATGGCAGAGAATGGCCAGTATCAGCTGATAAAATATATCAAAGTTAGAAATTTCCCCCATACAGTCAAAATATTGGTCTATTTCCTTGTAACACCCCCTTTTTTGTGTGTATCTGTAAAAACACTTTTGCAGTGTTGAAATTATACCACATACATCATTTTGTATACCCAACATTGTATTGTTACAGCATATAAAATCCTATGAAAACAACTTGGGAAACAAGTTAAATCAATTGTGAAACACATATATTCATATGGAAGACACCTGGCAGGGTGCAAGGGTGTGGTCCCTCCCTACCCACACCCAGCCCTGTCTCATCCCCTGGCACATGGGCTGGAAATGCCCATCAGGCTTCTTGGTAGGGCTCTGACACTGGGGCCATCCTTGCTGCCGGTATGGTGGAGCTGAGTTGCAGAAATTGGAGGGGGTGTTTGCATATGGATTTTCTAGATCCCTAGCCAGGCACATTTCTTCCTTCATAGTTTTTGTCTAACTCTATGGAATATCCCCTTCTGCCCTGGCTACTCAAGGTCATTTCTACTGCTTGGCATTGTATAATGACCATAATACTGTGCTCTTGGAAGACCTGGTTGTGTCTGCCAGTTTGTTCTGCCCTTGGGCCTCTGGGCAGGAAGCATGGGGTTTGTGGGGAAGAAGGGAGCTATATGTGATCCATTCAGGTGCCCTGTCCATGGAGACTGATAATAGCAAATTCAAAGCAACAAGGTACCCTAGACAGTGCCCAGGTCCTCTGACCACCTGTCCTTGCTCCTGGACTAGTGGCTTCAGTTTCTGAACTCTGTATCCAACTTGGATTGCTGCCTCCAGGATCCTTGGCAACTTTCCTGCCTCTTTTTACTACTTGGTCTTTGGCTGGTTTATGCCATGGCTTTTGGTGTTATCTATTACCATGTGGGTTTGCTCCACCTTGACCTCATGGCCACATGGAATTTCAGCTTTGGCCATGATAAGCCTCTTCTCCATTTCTTTCTGTTGAAATGGGGAAGATTCCAACATTTTGCCTATGAATGTGGTTGGGTTGCTCATTACCTACACTAGGCAAAACATGACGTGTCCCCAGACACCCTCTCACTGCCCATACGTGGAGAATTCAGTGTGACAGGAAGGAAAGACAGTCATTATCACTGTCCCAAAGAAAGATGAGGAGATAATGGGGTTGACACTCAACTTACATGAGCCACCGCTTGCAGTCATCACCACCACCTTGCCCGTATTTCTCTTCATGAGTAATTCTGAAGTAGTTCCAGTAAGTTTCTAGGTTCAAGCCCAAGAGGTAAAGGCAGACAGGACGAACAGGCTTATATCCAGAGTGCTCTTGTTCAAACAAGACAGACTTGATGGCCCCTCTGTGAAGTTATCCTGAAACCATAGTTCTCTGCCTCTCTAGAATGTAGGGTTGGTTGGCTAATATACCACCCAATCTGACTAGCAGCAGGACAAATTGTCAGAAGAATTCTCTTTAGGCAGGTCTCTCTTGCCCTTTCATCCACTAGTGATGTGAGTGAAATGAGCAATGTTTCCAGAAAGCAAAAAGAACTATGGACTGTATTTACATATCATTTGTCCCAGGCATACCATTTCTAGGAATTTACACGTTAGGAAATTACTGGACAAATGTAAGAAGGTGCAAATGGCAACCAGGTGATGACAGAGTGATCACCAAAGCCAACGATACTCAAAGAAGGAGGGAGGAAGGGCAGGAAGAAGGAAAGGGAGAGAGACAGAGACAAAGATACAGAGAGACAGAGAGAGAGTCAGAGAGAGAGAGAGAGAGAGAACTTTAATGCTCCACAATATGGAATTGGTTAACCAACCGAAGGTCCATCTAAAAATGAAGTCCTATAATATGTATAACATTAAAATGATTTATATGTGGTTACTAGCCTAGAAAATGTTATATTGTTAAGTTACAAAAAGCAAGTTACCAAACAGTAGTTTTTTAAGGATATGCACTACATAACAGTTAACAGTGGTTATCTGTGGGTGGTGTGATTTCGGGTGACTTTTAAAAATCATTTTTGTTTGTGTGCTTTTAAAAATAATCTACAAAAGCATGCATTACTTCAGTAATTTAAAAGAACAGGCAAGGAGGAAAGTAATTACCAGAGTAATTAAAACCCCTACCCCAGCCATTCTCAACTTCTTGCTTTGTGTGAGAAGTGACAAGCACCTTGGGGACCCAAACACATCTTCCAGTCTTTGAAACAACGATGTCTCCTCAACTCAGGATGAGCAGAGAAATCTGGACGAGAACCTCAGATTTGCTGTCCTTTGCCTCATATAAATCCCCAGTGTTGGCAATCCTCAGCCCACAATCGAGGCCCCACCTGCCTGGGGACCAGCCTGAGGAATATTTTCAAGAGCCCAGAAGACCGCCTTCTGTTTCATAGAAACCTCTGCACAACGCCACCCAGAGGACAGTCCAGGAAATCTAATGGTTCCTTAGCTCTATGGACCCTTTTCTGATCTCAGGAAAAGGCTGCAGTGGTCATTCAGAGTGCACTCAAGTCTGTTGCCACCCACCCTGACCAAACCAAAGCTTGCAGGACCAGCTGCGAATGTGTTAAACATGCCCTTTCGGGTGCCCCATGCCTGATGGGATCAGGATCTCTACAGGCAGTACTTAGGATTCTGTGTTTGTAACAAACCATTCTGTACACTAAAAGCTGGAAGACAGTTAGGTGGCCCACACAGCCCCACCCTCTCTGTGCCGTTAGAAGCTCATGTCCTGTTGGACTAATTTGTTCTTTCTCTCTAAAGCCAGGTGGCGGGTGTGTGGGAATTCAGACAAGCTGAAGCCTACCAACAACTTGATGACTTCCTTCCTTCCTTCATTCCCACTGCTGGATACTGGGGGTGAAAAAGAGAGCCGTGGCCACCGCCCCCAGGAGCTTACAAACAGAGGGGATGCCGGCTCACAAGTACATAGCTATTATGCAGTATGGTGGGCAAAGCAGCAGCGGTCAGGAGTAGAGAAACCCAATGTGGCATCACGCCAGGCCATGAGGGGGTGGAGTATACAGAACTGGTAAGAAAGCCCATGTGCCTGGAGCACAGGCTGCATGGAAAACAAGGGGCTGGGGAGCCAGTGAGAGACAGACTGAGCCCATTTTACAGCTGAGAAGGAGAGGACTTTGGAGCTATAGTCATTTGCTTGTGGTAATAAAGGGAACTGGGATTAGAAACAACTTTTTTCATCTCTCCACCCATAGAACATTGGCTGGTTTCCTACCTCCCACCCAGATCGCTGTGTGTGGCCCTACAACCCCAAGGAAAAGGTATATTACTGCATTCGCTCTTAATCATTTCGATGTCATAGAGCCCTTTGAGAATCTAGTGGAATGTGCCTATGCAGGCACACTTTGGGGAAAGTGGCAAGAGGTTTATTGACCCCTGAAGCACTTCTACCTTTCACGAGATAAAAACTCTTAACCCCCAACAAAGGACAGAGAGAGGTGGGGAAGCGTAAGAACACAAGGAACTGAAATCTAAGAAAAAGATGTTCATCGTTAACTGGGAGAAAATGCCTTCTGAAGGGCAGGAGGAAAACAACAAAATGAGTAGGCTGTGTGATGCGTTGCCAGCAAAACATCCAAAGTGATGACAGCTGACGTGCTAGCAGTATTTTAGGATCTCTCTGCCACTTGCACATTTGTTCCTTAGATACACTGACAAAAGCCCGCGTTGGAGATTCTTGATTCTCTTTCCATTGAGGCTTTTCTATCGAGGATGTATAAGAAAACTTCAGGCTGGGAAAAAAAACATCGAGCTGTTGGTGTGATGAAAACTACGCGATGTGTATTAATAAATCACTTGGTGCCTTTCCCACAGGATTCCAGAACATTCTCACTTGGTGACACAGCTTCTCGTGCAATGCCTCCCTCCCAGAAATTACCTGGAATGGCAACCACCATCAGAGTTCTCCCGGCCTGGCCTCTGCTGTCAGAGCCTTGTTTTGTTAAGATAAATATGCTAAACTCATTCTCAGTTAGTTAGACGATGGCTGTTCATGACGGCGCAAGCGGCTCCGTCCAGGAGGGAGCTGAATGGAGGCACCAGATTCAGTGTCTCAGTTAGCAGAAATGAGGAATGTAAGAACACGAAGGATGGAGAGAATTGGGGTCCATGGCCCTACGATGGCGTAGCTTATCTCTGAACATTGCCAACCTTGACATCCAGGTTAAAAAGGACCGCAGTCAGGTTAAAAAGGACACAGACCAGCACTAAGAACGCTTGCTCAGTGGAATTTGTCCTTTTCAAGCCTCTCACAGACAGGACCTTCATGAACAAGTCCCCCCACCCCTGCTCTTAGGAGCCCCGGAGGAGACGTTTTAGGGAATCTGTTCAACTGCTTCCATTTCAAACTTTGCGAGGTATAGATTATTATTATTCTTGCTTAATAGATGATGAACATGGGTCACCTGTAGTGAAAAGAGCATGGGGTCTGACTCCAAGGAGTTCTGGATTTGGTGGATCTGAGCCTCAACATTTGTATCTATAAAATGGATGTAAAACCTATGTGACCAACATTATGGCAACAATGCATCAGATGCTTTAACTAAAGTCAGGTAGGCAGTAGGTGTTCAAAACACAGTTTCTTCCCTTAACTAACTGCCCGAAGTTACTCTTCTGGAAAATGGCAGAACCAGGTGTAGTAACGGCAAGTCCAGGAATCATCCCACACATCCGACCCTGCCCTGCCCACATCTTCTGTCTTGTCGAAGCCACTGTAGAAAAAGCTTCAAATTCCCATATGGAGCCTTGGAGACTTACCTTTCATGACAAAGTCTCCCGCAGAATTAATTCACAGCCTTGCTAAGGTGGGGCGCTGGCGGATGTGAGTAATTTTTTTATGGCGTTACAATAATTTATCATCCTCTCTCCAGCAGCGTACTCTCGCTGGCAGCTCTAAAACCCTACAGTCCACGAGAGAGCAGTGAACAGAAATATTTTCAAGAGCAGATGGGACGTACCTTCAAAACGCAGGATTGTCCCACTGAAACTGGGACATCTGGCAACCCTAAAAAAGCCCAAACTAGATGAAATAAAAATTATGAGATGGAGAAGCAGAAAAATATGTCTTTGCATTGATTAGCAGGGAATGTAATTAATCTCCTTCAACTCCCTTTTCAGGCCTGTGGTGTAAAACAAGGAGAAATCGCAGTCTTGCTGCATTCCCCTGTGACAGTTCTTACGTGATCGTTTCAAAGTAGTACGAGTTTTAAAACTTCATAGTAATGCCTCCCCTTCTCTTGCTCAGAACCGTTTGGGGAGTGATAAAATCCATGCCTGAACTTCCTCAACACAATGCTTTCCTTATTAGTGGGCCAACGGCGGGGTGAGAACGTTCAGCTGACTAGAATCAGGCCAACTTTTACAGTTTGATTAGGAAACTATACAAACAACTCTTTCTTTGCCTGTTGGATGGTTTTATTCCAATTTCTCTTTCTTGTGGATGGGCAGAAACAAGACGGGAGTGCAGATCAGCCCCAAGAAAAGGAGGAAAGATCTCCAGGTTCTTCTCATCTGCTCTTCCTTCCTCCCCTTTCTGTTTTGGCTCCTAGCATCCTATGTTAGGTTGGTCATTTTCTTCTTACCGAGCCTGGGTTCCATTTAGCCAAGATACCATTAGACTAGACACCAGTGTCAGTGTGTCTGTGTACCTTGGTCTTTGTTCCCTGCTTCACTTGGTTCCAGCACAGTGCCTGAAACATGTAGATTCTTACCAGTAAAATGTTTGTGGACTTGAACAAGTCAGGCTCCTCACACAGACTGACAAGCTTGCATCTGGTCTGGAAGAGGACCAGATGAGGAGTTAGTATCTGAGCTCCACTTGTAATCTGCTAGTGGACAGGTCATAGAAATAAAGAACAAAGATAAAGTCTAAGAATGAATCTTTTTAAAATCAAATATCCACTCTCTAAAAGGTGTATTAAAAATGTATAAAATATTAGTATATAAATATAGTAAATGATTATATATTATATATGCTATAATATATAAGTATTTGTGCTAAAATAATTGTGTATATATAGTATAATATATAAATATATTGCTATAAAAATAATTATATATATGTGTGTATATACATACCCCCACACACACACCCCTTATTGAATTGCATTTTATTCTTCCAAATATTCTATTATTCCTGCTTCCTGGGTCAGAGAAGCATTATGGACTGAATTGTGTCCTCTCCCAAAATCTATACACTGAAGCCCTACCCCCAATGTGATTGATGGTATTTGGAGAAGGGACTTTCTGGAGGTGGCCAAGGGTTAGATGAGCTCCAAAGGGTGGAGCCTTCATAACGAGATTAACGCCCTTATGAAAAGAGGAAGAGAAAAACCCCTCTCTCTCCATGTGCACAGTCGGAGGAGGTGCTGTGTGAAGACACAGTGAGATGGCAGTCAGAAAGAGAGTTTCTGCAAGCCAGCAAGACAGTTCTCGTCAGGAACGGAATCAGTCGATCCCTTGATCTGGGGCTTCTAGCCTCCAGAATGATGAGAAATGAGTTTCTGCTGTTTAGATGTCCAGTCTACGGTATTGTGTTAGGGCAGCCCAAGCTGACTAACACAAGAAGTGCTGGGGGGCTCGTTAAGAACACTATCCTGAGAGACCCTTGGGAGCCAAAGGCCTTAAAACAACAGACAGCACATCAGTTTTAGTCAGAAAGCTCCTCAGAGATGAGATGATTTCCCACTTTGCAAATGAGGAAATTGATCATGAACAATGAATTTCGAGGACTAGCCCTGCCAGGGTCACCTTAAATTCATCCCTCAGGAGAGCACATCCCAGGGCCTTGCTGATTTCCGCAATTAAGAGACAAGTCAGGGCTACCTTATTCATTCAGACCAAAGGTATGGTGTCAAGGGCCCAAAAGACTTTTAGGGTCTATTTTTAGCTTCTTTTAACATCATAAGGAAAAACATGAACTTTAAAGCCAGAAAATTATGTTATCTTTACACCAAGGTAGTTATAGAATATAAATTTAGTACTGTTTATGAAGGAGGGACCCCACAAAGGCAAAAGTGCCTTAGGCCCATAAAAGTCATACCGCGGGCCTGAGGAAAGCACCAAGTAATGAAAATATTTTTAACTTCCAAGGGAAACATTTTATTCACTTGGATTAAATACTGCTCTGTAGCTCTGCAGCCAGGCTCAACTCTCTCGTGTTCTCCTAAAAGTTCAGCAATCTGCCCACTGTCGTGTCTGCTCACAGTGTTACCACCGTCTACATCATCTCTTCCATCTACACCATCTTCTCCAGCAGGCAAATATTCTGATGTCACTCACCTTTGTGCCTTTGTGAAAAGGCGTCGACGCCCTTGGTTTCTGGGTTCTGACTATTCGCATCACCCTCAGCAACCTTTGCTTTGTGTTTTAATCATCCAGTCGATGAGCCAGCCGTATCCAAAGTCTGCAGATGCGGTGAAGCTTAGTGGTGAAGACCGAGGATGCGGGTCCTAAGCTCAAAACCAGTTGTTCCATGTCCCAGCTATGTGATTTTTGCCTAGTCAGGTCACATTCTTTCTTTCTTCCTCTGTAAAATGGAAACAATGATAGCAGTCACCTCACCAGATTCTTATGAAGATTATTTGAGAATACACACATGTGTGCACACACAATCACATACTCAGACTTACTGACAGGAACATAGTAAGTATTATGTAATGATAGGTATTACCATTATTTATTGTTAATTGATATTATTATTATCAATTGCTGGGCCCTAAGCATACAAAGAGCCCCTTATTTGGTTCACAGTCTAGTGGGGAAATAGGCATATAAAGAAAAAACATTAAGACTCGTCTTTTAAGTATGTCGAGAACCCAGACTCTGTCTAGCTGAGGGAAGTTCGAAAAACATTTTAAATGGAGGCTGCATGCAGGTGGATCTTGGAGGAGGTTGGGTTCTTCAGGCTGATAACAGGACAGGCGATCTAGGAAGGTTTGCAGACTTGAATATCTCAAATGGCAAGTTATGATTGGAGACTGGGGAGAAGTCTGGTTGACCCAGAGCATAGGCCACTTCAGGGACAGAAGCCGGGAGGGTGGGGGGAGAGGGAGAGCTGAGACACACTTAAGAGTTTGGCCCTTTGCCTGTAAGCCTTTGGAAATTGGAGAAGAATCTGCTTAATGTGTGCTCTGGGGAGACCCCCGGGTATAGGTGGAGAGAGGTATGGAGGGAAGGGTCATTGCAGGGGGAGCAGTCAGCAAATTATTATGAGCATGAGCTCAGCTCTTGGGCTGGATCTAAGACAGACGGGGTGTGGAGAGGGAGAGGAAGGGGCCGGAAGTGCAAGACTTGGCAGGGCATGGTGACAGATTGGTTGTAGGAAGACAGGGTGAGGGAAAGATGGAGGCTGACTGATTCTTGGTTCTTAGCCCAGGTGGCAGGATCGATGGTTGCTGTGTAAGTGAAGACTGAAAATGGTGAAGAAGGAGGCATTTGCAGTGCTTCTGGAACCCATGAGGACATCTGGGAAGCAACTGAAGGGAGACGTCTGTGCTCAGAAGGGAGATCTCGGCTGGTGGTAAAGGTTTAGAGATTCGTCAAGCCCATAGGTGATAGTGAAAGCCACAAGAGTAGCTGAGAGCACCCAGTGAGGGTGTCAGCCATGTTGGATGAGAAACACAGATTGCCTGCAGTGATTCAAACTTGAAGAGTTTTGGTAAAGTTGGAAGGAGCCAATGACAGTATATTTTAGTTAATTGTTAATTGTCTTTCTTATCCACAGGAATGTCAGTTTCATGACAATAGCATCTTTGTGTTCTGCAACAAAGGCATTGAAAACCACTGGTATCATGCGATATAAACTGAAGCATATTGGGGAGATAGGACAAGCAGAAGGGGAGTTGATCCTCCGAGTTCATTATCTCAAAGAAGGGTGCCTAAGTCAGGTGCACCATAGAGAGAAAACTTCCATTACTTTGAAGTTCTCCTTATTTATAAGAGTGGAGAGGGGGTTCCTTCATAACAGTAGAAGTTTCCTGGTAGAGAAGTGTCCTCACTAGAAAGTCTGCCTTGGTCCCTGTCCCAGTGAGCTAACTCTCCTTACTAAGCCATTAAAGGGAGGAAGGGAGCCTCTACAGCCATTGGGTCTGTATCTCCTCACTCAGGTATCCCCAACACCTACAACATCGCTCAGCACATAGAAATGGTTAAAAATAGTCATGGAATCAATAATCAAAGACTGTCTAGTACCATCCTTGGTACATAGTGAGTGAACTTTCCTTCTATCTTCCAGACCCTTACAGAACTCATGCTAATTCTACCTTATTTCTCTAAGTCCTCTTCCCTGTTCATACATCCTAGTGGGGTCTGATCCATCTTAGGGGCTCTAAATACTCTGGGGTTCTTTTTTTGTTTTTCCACCAATCACATTCTCTGGACCTTCTGTCCCATCCCTCTATCCCTCCCCTTCCTGTTGGACAATAACACGTTAGAACAAGTAGGGACAGCTGCCACCAGTTTTCAGCTAAGGAAACTGATACTCCCAGGGTTTAATGTCTTGTCCAAGGCCATAGGGGAAGTAAGTTTCAGTCTAAGCCTTTCGGCTCCAAGTCTATGGCTCTGCTGCTGCCTCCTACAGGAAGTACTTGGAGTATGGTTCACGATGGCCCTTGAGAAAATCTTTGGGAGATGATGAAATGGTCATAATGTAGCATTTCCAGAAAAGCCACAAAACCCAGGATGCTTAGAGGGGAATGGTGGAAAGAATACTCTTAGAACAGCTGGGTTCCTGGGTGAGCTCTGACACTTAGCATATGTGTGACCTTGGGCAAATCTCAGCAGTGCCCGAGGCCTCAGTTTTCACTTCTGCAAAATAAGAATAATAATTCCTCCCCATTTTACACTATAGAATTTTTGAAACAATAAGTGTGAAGTCCATATGTGTAAGAAATGCAAATGTAAAAACAAATATTTAACTGAGTGAAACAGTTTAGAGGATTATAAAGCTGTCCATAGTATCAGGGGCCCCCTTTTTTCTCCATTATAAAAATGGTCAATAATGCAAAGAGGGCCATTTAGAGTCTCCATAAGATTGAATCACAGTAGCCATTTATGTATTAATTTAGATTCTAAATTAATTTTTCCTAAAAGGCATTATGCATGTTTGAACTGTGCTTTATAAACCTTTTTCCTTATCAGACAGACAAAATTTCTTACAGTTCACTCTGACAGAAATAACTCATTGTCATTGTCATCACTTTGATAAACAAAGCTTTCAGGTCTTAAAACACCCCACAGGATAGAACTGATATTTACCAAGGGATCCTTTGGTCCACGAATCTCACCAACTTGTTCTTGTGCAGTTACATGAATGAGAAAAAGAGCCTGGCTCTTGGATCTGGGACATCTGAACTGACTCCTGCCAAGTGGCAGGGACAATTTTAGTGCTGCTGAGAATTTGACTGCTGTTTCCGCCTACTCCCGCCTTCCTCCTTCCTCCTGTCCTTGAGCACGCAGATGCTGCCTGCCTTCTGCTCTCTCCTCTACCAGTTCCTTGTATTTCCATGTCTCCTTGCACCCGTTTTCCTCACTCCATATTCTCACTGTTTGCCTCCTCATCCCTCCCCGCTCCCCATGCACAATTATGTATTGCCTGGCTTCTCCCTCCAGTAGACCTATACTATCTTTCCTTAACCCTGTGAGCACAGTGGGGCTCAGCCCGGGGGGTAGCATTTTCCTTGAACCTCAAAATGCCAGTGATAAGAACCCTCTCCAAATGTGAACACATCTCGACTCTCTCACCTTTTCTCTGGATTGCTGCATCCTTCTGCTAACCAGGCATTCTGTCTCCAGTTCTGCCCACTCCAGTCTACAAAATCACCCCCTTACACTCAGAGTGAATTTCTAAATAGTAAATCTGACCATGTCACTTCTAGAATGCTGCAGTAAATTCCAGATAAAAATTCATATTCTTCAACTTCATATTCAAGGTCATCTCTCACCCAGCCCCTGCTCACTGCTCCTAATTTACTCATTTCTAGCTACACTTGTAGCACAGACTTAATGCTGACCTCTGATGGCACTGTTAGTGAATGGATGAGTGAATGAGTGAATGAATGAATGGCAGATGCCCACTTTAGGCAGCAGTCGGGTTCAATGCAAAGAGCCTGGATTTTGGGGTAGACATGTGTTCAGGTGGCCGCCACTTATTCACCTACTGAACAATTAGCCTTTTTCAATCCAACTTTTCTCTTTGAATAATAGTAAGTCTTCTGCTCTCCTTAAGGGCTGGGACTAGGGAAAGGTGACAAAAAAATTCAAGAGGCCACCAAAACCTCAGTAATCAAGAAAACATTATTTACACATAGTATTTCTGAAAAATCAAAATTAATGTAAAAGAACTGCATGATGAACACATTTCAAAATTTAATAAAGACAGTTTTTGACCTTGCACGTACAGCTCGCTGTTCATCCTGCCCTTCTCCTGGGGTTGCCATGAGAACTCAGTGGAGGATGTAAACCACCACCTGGCCTGTGCCTGGTCTTTCACTTGTACTTGAGTTCTCTAACGCAATGATGCCCTAGTGTGGCTCACAGACCCATATTGATCTGTAAACCATTGTGGGTCTGCAATGAGGTAAGTACAGAAATTCAAAGTGTTTGTACATTTTTATAGTAATTGGACAGAGTGATGTATGTCTGTTCAATCTTTTTACAAGTTTGGGCTTTTATTTTGCATATCTTCTGTTTCTTTCTTTTCCTTTTTTAGCAATTCCTTTTGATTTTACTTTTACAAAAAGTTTTGGTGAGCAATGGTTTGGAAATCATTTTACAAAACTAGTCCATCACAGATGATTTAAACATCGAGCTCAAATTTGAAACAATTCAAAAGGTGTGTGGCTTTCTAGAATGGATTCACTTGTTTTGGACCAAACTGTGGGAGAAGGTGGTCGAGGTAATACTAACTCTAAGAGAGCCCCCAATATCCCCGTAGTCTATGCAAATGGCGCCCCCTGGTGTTGTGAGCGAGGCAGCCCAGTGTGTATCCTGTACCGCCTACCAGGATCCACTCTGAACTCCCTGCTTATGTTTCAGGCTGCATTTCATTTTCCCCTTTTATTCCTCGCTTGCTGCTGCATTCTGCTGGACAATGTATCCATTCTCCATCACTCACCTATTCAATCAACAAATACTCAGGAGCCCTTACTATGGGTGGGGACATTCGCAGATGCGGGGAAAGTAGATAGTGATGAGAGAACCAGACAAGGTACCTACCCTTACTGAGCTTACAGTCTACTATACAAGCAAATAATTATATCAACTACCACCTGGCGAAGTAGCATAAAACTAAACACAGTGCTCTGATAAATTACAGAACAAGCCTTACTTAAAGAGGGTGTTTAGTGAAGATTTCTCTGAGGACAGGCGCCCTGAAGTATGACAAGGTCTTAACCATGCAAGCAGCAAGGGAGAAACGTTTGTAAGCAGAAGGAATAAAATGCACCAAATCACAGGAGGGAAAGAGCCTGCTGTGCTCTGGGACCTGGAAGAAGAGCAGTGGGATTATATAGAGAAACGACATCCGGTGAGGTGGAGAGGTGACATGCCACCCCGCATCCCTTCGCTGTAGTGAGCTATGTGCACGCCACCCTAAATGCAATGAGAAGTCTGTCCCCAACTTAAAAACGTGTGTCCCATCTTTCCAATGTATATTATTTGGGAGAATCAGTGTAGCTAACACAAGCCAGCCCACTCTGTTAAGCTGCTGTGGTGGACACTGTGTTCAGCCGTGCAGGACCCAACCCCCACTCTCTTCCATGACTGCTCCTCCTTCCCCCCCCCCCACTGCTACATATTTCCGCACAGACTCTGACCCTGAGGAACCAGACTGCGCAGGGATGATGTGCTTGGATTCAGTGACGGTGAAGGGAGGAAAGCGTGACCCAAGCTGAACTCCTAGATTACCTCTCTGAGGTTTAGTCTAACTGGAACCAACAGGAAAGTCTTTTGTGATTGGACGCCAACTGTGAGCACATTCTCTGCCATAAGGAGGCAACTTGTGCAGACTATGGCATAGAAAACAGGCAGGCGGATGTAAAGGAGAGATGGACAGGAAGTCAGGACTGTGCAGAGATACAGGTTCCAGGCCCTGACCTTCCACACTGCTCTGGTTTCTCTAGCATCCGAAACCTGACAAAACCTTTTCACATATCATTCTGTCCAGCTTTATTGGAGGAGTTTGTGTGACCTGTAACTACAGACGCCACACCTGCAGCCTCCCCGGCTGCCCGCCACCTGCAGGACCCGTCCTTTCCCACATTCCCACATTGCCCAAGACTTCATCTGCCTCAACATATTTTATTTATTTTTTATTTTTAAACTTTTTAAAATGTTAATTCCAATAGAGGTAACATACAGTGTTAAATTAGTTTCAGGTGTACCACATAGTGATTCAGTAATTCTCTATTTTAAATACAAGTGATGGAAAGTCCATGTTTTCTGAAGTGGATCTGTCAATTTTCTACCAGGGGGAGACTGAGTTTGGCTGCTTCTCCGTGTTTTGAGACGCACTTTATCATTGGGGAAGTTAGCAAATTGGAAGACCATAAGTCAGTATTCTTCACAGATTCTATGAGGCTCCTGAGAGAGGACATACACATACATCTCTTCACAGACACACAAGTGCTCACACACAAGGATACATACACATGCAAATTCACACATGCCAGAGCGCATTCCTAATGGATGTTCAGGTTAGTTTCAGTGGTTGTATTTATGACCAAGTAAAAGGAATACTGTTTTCTTCAACATTCTATAAATAAAAGGCCTTTTCTTGGGCTCTAGGTCAATTTCAAGTTCTTCAAAACCATCTGGAGCATGATTTCCTTTCTTCTTAACAATTTCTTTGTGCTATTTTTCTTTAAGCTCAACGGTAGTGGGGGGGGGGAACCCTCTAGAAACCAAGCCAAAAATCAGTGTGAATCTTGACAGCAGGCTCCAAAATACCAAATGGGAGAGAAAGAAATGGAAACACTGACTTTTTCCAAAGCCATATAACAAGTCATCCATATAACAATGCACCCATCTCAATGCGTGTAAACTTTCCGAGGCTGGCCTGGGCCAGGAGGAGCAGTTTGTCTTGGTGGCTACGCATTGTCATATGCTCATCTATCCATCCACTTCTACGACTCTGAATCTGGTGACCTTTAGGATTCGCTGCAAAATCCAGATGTTCAATCTGGCTTGGAAACCCCCAGAGGACTAACTATGGATGTATTGCAGAGGTTCAGGTAGATATTTTAAGCTACAAATGATAAGTTAATGAGTTAGGTGGCTTGTTGAAGTCTTGGAAGCAATGATCTACTGCCGGAATATGGATTTTTCTGTGGTTTTCTTCACTTTTAAGAATAAATTCTACTGTTAGTCCTAGATTTATACTAAATTGCTCATAAAGGCTGCCTTACAGCTATGATAGTGTGCCCCCTTTAGAACAATTTATACGAAATTCTCAACTTCAAAACACATTAAGTATGCACTAGTTATTTGCATAATAAAAATAATTCTATTAATACATTTTCCTACCAAATGATTCTAGTAAATATCCAGCTTCTCTGGTTTTGTTAAAAAAGATTATTTGTGAGTACTTTTATGAAATTAGGAGAAAAAATATTTGAGTAAGGTGTGGAATCCATATGCTCTGGAACAGAGGTACCAACTTGTAAGCTTTAATTATGTGGCTATTGCTATGAGAAGATTTGATGATTGCCTTTGTCACTTTTGATCTTGGGAAGAATTTTTGGAGTTCTGAAGCTTAAAGTGACTCTATGACTGAAATAACAATTATGGCTGGCAATCAGTAAGTGTGACAGATTGTGTGAGCTGCTCCTGAAGCTGGTAAACTGGTCCTTGAGAAATGCCCCTGGATTATCTTCTGCCTGCTAAGGGACAGGTGAGGGGGGCCAAGAAGCCTGAACTTGGAACCAGAAATCTGCACTGGAGATTAGGCTCTAGTATTGACCATCCATGTCATCCTTTGGCAAGTCATTTATTTCTCAAAGTTCCAGGCTCCCTCTGTTTGTAAAATGGGAATAATACCTGCCCAAATTTTCTCTGTTGTTATGAGATTTAAATGAGATTACACAAGTGAAAATGTTTCTAATCTATTTTTAAACTCACATCAAGATTAATATCATCCTTTTCATTGTGTCCATAATATAATGGTGTTCTCTCTGCCTGGAATGTTCTGTCCCTGCATCCCTCACAAGGCATATAGGTTTAGATGCCAGCAAGAAGCAGATTTCACCCCCAATTTGTTAATGCAAAGACTATAATGAAGGAATAAATGTGTGGATAGGCTTAAGGGATCAACCAAGAAAGGTAAGAAACCTAGGGAGTGGCAAAAGGGAGAAGCCATTGCTTTCTCAAAGGCCAGGGTGGGAGGCTAGAGTGGGAGGCTCCCTGTTACAGAGTTGGAGCCACGGATGGGCCCCTTCATGGGAGCCAGGATTGTGGAGGGCTACAATCTCTTTGGGGTGCAAAGGCTCAGGTGCTAAGCAAGGAAAGATCAGGAGAAACAATGCCTCAACTCTCCTTCCTCCTGTCCCATGGTGTCTCCCATGGCCAAATCCCATTGTGAGCCAGTTGAGAAGGGAGTTGGATAGGGGAGAGCCAGTGTGGATGGGGGCAAGTGGAGAATCACCAGCTCACTGGCTAATTCCTTCTTATTATTCAGTTCTCATCTCTTCAGAATGCCTTTTCTTACTACCCAATCTAAAGGACTTTTGCCAATCCTTTTCAACTCCATCACCCATTGTATTTTTTTTTTTGTAATACCTATTACAACTTGAAATCACTTTACCATTCATTTGGTTGGCTATTTATTGTTTGTCTCCCCCTACTAGAAAGTCCATTACCTGAGTGAAGGTCCTGGGGGGTCTTGTTCATTGTTATAACTCTAGAGCCTGGAATATTATAAATATTTCATATATCAGTATCACTGAAAAATCATCAATGAATAATGACAACAGAGTAATGGAGGAACATGATGCATTGACCAAAGATGCCATCAAATGAATACATGAGCTGTAACGATATCAACAGAAATCATCTTTGCTCCTAACCCTGGAATGAACCACCAGATTTTCTAGAGAATTCAAACTTCCCACTCTTGCCAGAGGCACAGAGATGTTTATGAATGATGTGCTGCAAAAACTAGTTGTTCCCATATTGTTCTTCGCATGCTGCAACAGGAATAGCTTTTTCATGGCAAAGTGTCAGGAAGAATCAAGACTACTCATTTTCTATTTGCATTTGGAAGTGGAGACTCTACCATTTCCTCTACATATCCCTTACATGCTGGTAAAAGGAAGGCTCATGTTGCACAAAAGCTTTTGTCCCCCCAAGAATTGGATGCATCTTGACAATGACAATGATACTAGTAATCCCTTATACTTGTATAAAGTGCTTTAAGAATTAAAAAGGACTGTTATAAGGGTTCCTGGGTGACTCATTTGGTTAAGTGTCTGACTCTTGATTTCGGCTCAGGTCATGATCTCATAGTTTGTGAGTTTGAGCCCTGTGTCAAGCTCTGTGCTGACAGCACAAGTCTCCTTAGGATTTTCTTTCTCCCTCTCTTTCTCTGCTCCTCCTCTGCTTGCTCTCTCTCTCTTAAAGTAAATAAATAAATACTTAAAAAATAAAACCTTTAAAAAAAAGTACCATTATAGCCATCATCCATTCATCCTGATGCTACCTATGGGAGAAGTATTGCTTTTTTGTTTCTTCGATAAGAAAGTGGAGGATTAAAGAGGTTAGGTAAGTTGCCCTATAGGAAAAATGGAGCATGGTCTTGAACTCATTCCCCTTGGGAGCTGTTTCTATGTTCACTGAAAAGAACATAGATCTCTACTGGCAAAAGCTGATGCTGACCAGGAAAATTCATGAATGGGAGACCTGGAAGAGTCTTAACTAAAAACGGGCATGAATTCATTCAGCGTTTGTTAGTTGATCAGAGAACTTGGTCAAGTGACAAAGAATGGATTTTGGACTCAGGCTTAAGATCTTACTTTGGAACACATTTTGATTTTAGGTAAGTCATTTCTTTCTGAGTCATAGTTTTTTCTTCTCTAAGTGGGTTATCAACACACGTCTTCCAGAGTCGTTTGGGAATTAACTTCCCCAAAGTCACATCATTAGCAAAAGGAAAAACCAGAATTTGAGGCTAGTCATGGAAGCTAATAATAGCATTGAAAATGAGACTGGACATTCCACAGTCCTCCAGTGTCTTATTCGCCCTCTCAGCTAATCCAGTGATTTGCCCACTCATTGTTAGAAAAATGAGGGGGCAGGAAAGAGGGAAAACAGATTTGATGTAATGGGTCCTTGCCCTCCAAGTGGGAGCTCACTCTGAGCATACAGAAAGCAAAAGATAGGAGCAGAGGCAGAGTGTTCACCCACATTCATCCTGGTAGAAAATTTAGCTTGAATAATCCAAGACTTGAGCCTGTCCCTTCAAAATATAAAAGAAATAATATTCCAAAATCCTTTACATGCCTATCCTACACCCTTGACCTTTGCTTTTCAGTGCCCTTACTGAGGGGTGCGGGTTGGGGGAGGATAGGAATCCTGTGGCTCCTGTTGATGCAGGCCGTGGGGACCCAGATGAAGCTAAGGATAGGCAGCTCTTCTCCTGCTGTTCCTACTGGACAGCAGTAAACTGTCCCCAAGGGATGCAGACCTCACTGCTGATGTGAGCATAAACCGCTAAGTCTGCAAGGTGTGATGATAATGGAAGGGAGGCCTTACAGCTCAGGAGGGCAAATGGACTTTGCAGTTAATCAAGCAACCAGACATCGCAGTTAATCATATCAGATATTGTGACATCAGCTCTATTTGAAACAAAAGGAGAGCAGAGGTCACCACTGGGACCAGGTAAAAGTGATGCTAGGTAAAGAGGAATGTTTTATCTATTACTGTTTTAAAAAGACAGGGGAAAATATGCTGGTTGTGATTTTAACAGGGTCAAGGTTATTTGAAATGTGTGTGGGAGTTATTTTTGTGAAGCACGATTGGTACCTCTGTTTACCCCAAGAGAGGTGACTCTACCATCAGAGGCTCTGAATTTGGAATCAGCTGTCTTGGAAAATGAGGAGCTCTTCATCTTCATTCATGTGTCCAGTGGAGCTGGGTGACAGGGGAATTGGTGGAGTGGTCTCAATCACTGAATGGAAGAACATAGATTAGAGTGGTGTCCGAGGCTTGGATTACCTAACATTACTTAAACTGCCTGGGGTTTTCAGTGAGCACTTCCTTATAAGGAGAGCAAGAACTCTAATCCCAGTGCTGGGCACAGAGTGAATGCTCACTTAATGAATGAGCTAATACAGACAGACTTTTTAAATTAAGTACTTACAGTGCACTAGGTATTTTGCTAAGATATTCATACATCATTCAATCCTATCCCCACCCAGTAGGCTGTAGAGGAGGGATTCACAACCTGCCCCCCTAATGTTGGCCTTTACACACAGTATCTCTCAGCCACTGCTCTCCTTTGAGGCCTTGTTGGTTAGGAGGTGTTCATCTGGGAAGCTGACTCATACAGTACTACTAAGTACTTTCATGGCTTCACAAGGGCCTATGCATTTTATGGTGTTTTCAATGTTTTGACACAAATGTCCAATATGTGAAGTATTTGGGCACTTTGGCAACTTCACGGAGGTTTAGGGAAGCATAGAGGATTTTCTTCAGTGACTAGCCACTCGTTGCCTTTTGGGTAGGGTCAACCAAGTTCATTATCATTTTTGAAAATGTTTTATGAGAAGTGAATCTTCAGAGGAAAAGAGACAGCCATTTTGTTAGGCACTGGAGTAGACTTCTCATTTAATCCTTACAATGACACAGAGAAACACATTATTATTTAAATTATTGTAGCAAAGGAAACTAAAGCTCAAAATGGTTTATGCACTTAACAGAGGCCCCATAGGGATTAGGAGAATCTGGTCTTAAATATAAGCCTTTATGACACCAAAGCTCCCAAATCTGGAAGGTTTGGGGGAAAATGGGGAAGGTTTTTAGTCCACTGCTTTTAAAACTTGCTCTGGGTTCAGTACTCTACCTTGGTTTTAGAGATTCTTTGTGCACATCAGCTAGGGAATGATACCAGGAATTCCTGCTACAAGGACCATTTGTGTTTGGCCAGCTCTTCCCAAGTGTATTTGACTTCCCAGCCTTTCCCCACCACCATTCATTGTTGCTGTTGGTGTGCAGGTATTGGTCTTTGTTTCCATGTAACATAGATGAACTTTGGGCTATAATTTGTGAAATTCTAGTTTATTCTGCTCTGATGAAAGAATCAGTGACATAGCCGGGACAGCCAATAATTAATACTCTGTTTGTATGTATGTGTGCATGTGCATGTGCGTGTGCATGTGTGTGTGTGCATGCATGTGTGCAATGTGTGTGCATAACAGAAGCAGAAGAGAGAGAGAGAGACCCTGAGAGTCTGAATGCTACCACTATGTCTATTTGGGAACCAAAAGATAAATACAGATAAACAAATATTTTCTCTACAAGTGGGCTCAATGACTGCCCCAACTTTTTTTCTTACCCTTTATTACATGAATATTGCAAATGGGGATTCAATGGGGAATAATGTTGTTAGGGATTGGCATGTGTTGCTGGGATTGCTGGGAATTAGGATGCAGGTTGTGGAGGAAGATAGAAACATGAGTCCATTTCCTGATGTGGACAGATGATGCTAAAGTCTGGGATGTGACAGCTTCTTTGAGGAGAGCTGGCAAGGTGATAGGTACCCAGCTTCTCTGAGACATCGCATATTCACCTCTGACCTACCGCCAGAGGTAGAGACAAAGGCTAATAAGAAAATGTTAGGATCTCCTCCAATGGAATTGCAGAGTTTGGAGAGTCAGCTGGGGCATAAATTCTTCTACCACAGTTCCGCATCTCAGTTGGATGAGACTGGACTGGAAAGGATTTAAGATTTCTCACAGTTTCATGCCTAATGACTTGATGATTTTAATCAACTTTACCAAAGAGTTACCAAAAATTGATCATTATGAAATCGTTCAGACTGAGCTGCTTGGTAAGTAGCCCCCATTATAGTCTCACCCAGCATCCTACTAAAATAATCATGAAGAGGCAGATTAAGAGAAACCCAACACATTAGAAACCGAGAGGTATAGACAACTTGTTATCAGGATTGGGAATGCCTTGTTACTAAATAATATACAAATGGAATTATTTCAGAAAAACAAGATCAATTTGTGTCATGGCCTGGTTTAATGTAATGAAACATTACAATTAAAGAAATAAATAGATGTTCTTTCCTCCATATCATCTCTTTCAGATTTAAGAACTAACACCGGTACTAATAAGACTATCAGTGTGCCTACTCCCTCATCCTTCACTTTGTAAACATCTTAGGAAAATACTGCGTGTCTTAGAACTCAAGTTGGAGATGCAGAGGGCAGGGCTTCGGCAGAGTGCATTCTGGAAAGTTCCATTCTATTAAGAAAATAGTGAAGCCCAAGGCTGCAAAAGGACACTTACAGAGCTCAGAAACCTTGGCATTATTGATTTTCACATATTGTTTAGGCTTATAGCCATGAGAGAATGAAGGCAGGAGAATAGCAGGAGGATTATACACTAGTTAAAAGTTTGGTAGATGCTGGTCATGGATCTAGAAGAGGTGCTCATTGGCCTGTCCTTGCACTCTGGGTTAGAGAAAGGAAGTCAATAAGTGGAAACCCCCTGTCTGAAAATATAGGGAATGATTAGATCTCATGCTTCTTGAAAGACGGACAATTACAGTAAGAGAGTAGTATGGTGTCCAGGAAGGAAAATAGCATCAAAGTGACAAAGTTGGCATATCATTGAAGAAAATAAGGAGAGGAAGATACTTCTGCAAATCATTCATTCATGAACTCAAGGAAAATTTGGGGTAATAGGTTATACTGAGCACAGAATGAAAAAACAATAGTCTATGTGAAATATGAGCAGAGAACCATCAAAAAAGAACAGATTGAGGTTAAAAGGTTGGAATATAGGAATAAAATAGACTTAAATGAGAGAACATAGATTTTAAAGGCTTTAAAAAACAATAACAGCATTAAATATTACATTGGAGAAAAGTAGAACTGATGTTTAAAGAAATTTATCAGTGATATGAATGACAAAATTGTCAAATTGACAAATTTTTTTCCAGAATGCAGAGGCAACATACAAAAAAGGCCACGGGGGAAGATTATAAACACTAAAGACAAATATAGATGGCCAACTTGCAAATTATTATTTTTTCTGAATGAAACTCTGGAAAAAGTAGAAAAGACATATAGTCATAATAAAAGAGCATTTTCTGCATATTCCATGTGAAGTCAAAGAAATGACACACACATCTAGACATTTGGAAAAAGATAAACAACTAGGATAAAGATAAAAATCAATTATGATCCAAATAAGAAAAACAGGTTTTCTGCAAAGAAACAAACATTACTTTAGCTCAGTTTCTCATTTGTAACTGTAAATGCCAGTAGACAGTAAAGCTGTGTTTTTTCTCTGTCAATGAACAGTTTTAGACCCAAGAATTTCAGACTCAATTTTGAGAAGACAATAGAAATATATCTTCTGGAAAAAAAAAAAAGAGGCTCATAAAGTATACTAATGACACATCTACACTATTTGATAGCATTATTTGCAGATCTGTTCCAATTAAACAAGAAGGAAAGAAAAATTAGGAGCTCAAGAGCTCACGAATGAAGAAGTCACAGCATAAAAAGAGTGAGTCTACATATAGTCTGCTTCTTTGTCAGCATAAATGCACAATATAATGTGTATATGGAAAGTTATAGGCAAGATTATAGGTGATATGAATAATATAATTAATAAAGATACTTTAAAAATATATATCACATTTACAACTTACAAACTGAGAATCTAAGATCCTATGCCCATAAAACGTGTATACAAATCAATTACACATAAACTCACATAGACAGTATCAAAAATTCAAAGAATCAATAGGATAAGCCTCAGTGTCCTGACCTCTCGCCTGATGCCATGCTTCTAGAATTTAATAAACAAAAAGTTAATCTATGAAAGCACCAATAAATCAAAAGCAAATTTTCCAAACAAGCCAGGTTGAGTTTTTTAATTTTGGTTTTCAGCTTAAGTGTCAAGTGTTGAAAGTCTTTGGGAGATGACACCCTTTGTCTCAGAGATGGATGGGT
Source organism: Suricata suricatta (assembly GCF_006229205.1). Lineage (NCBI taxonomy): Eukaryota > Metazoa > Chordata > Mammalia > Carnivora > Herpestidae > Suricata > Suricata suricatta. The sequence continues at coordinate 44,309,772 of NC_043701.1, read as the reverse complement.
GTTGGAGAGGATGTCTCATTGCCAGCCTAAGGAATGGTCAGTTGTGAAACTTACAGAAGACTGGTAATAGTTCCAATTAGCAAGCAGTGCCTTACCCTTCAGCTAAAATTGCTTTTTTTCAGTTTATTTATTTATTTTGAGGGAAAGAGAGAAAGAAACAGAGAGAGAGAGAGAGAGAGACAGAAAGACAGAGAGCAGCATGAGTTGGGGAGCGTCCGAGAGAGGAGAGAGAGAATCCCAAGCAGGCTCTATGGTGTCAGCACACAGAGCCTGACACAGGGCTCGATCCCACGAACCGTGAGATTGTGACCTGGGTGGGAAATCAAGAGCCAGACTCTTAACAGACTGATCTACACAGGTGCCCCAGCTCAAATTGCTTTTGTAAGAAATGTATAATATTTTATAAACCTGAGAAAAATTCAACTTCAAATAAGCCAGAAGTGTCCTATGGAGAATGAAAGAAACAGGAAACACTTGCCAAATTGCCAGCTATCTTATAAATATCCCTTTCCTGCCCCCAAAGGGTAGGCCTTGAGTAATAAGGGAAATATGTGTCATCTCCCCTTGGCCTGCCTTTAACCAACTTATCTGAACTATGTATTGTTCTTTGTTTAAGCTGAAAACTCAGTCCCCTGAAGACTGTAAAATCTTCCCAGAAGTTCATGCTATAACTTGTGGCTCTTTTCTAAGCCTTACATGGTAGAGATAACCTTCAGCATGTGTCGCAGGCCTGTGGGACCTGACATACCCCTGAGGGCCCCTTGGCTGTGCTCAGGCCGGGTGGTTTGGGGTAACTTTGCTTCCTTTCAGTTCAGGTGTCCATCGGCTTTCCTTTGTGGTCTGTGTGCTGCTCCATAGCTTACAAGCTTAAAGGGAGTAATTCATAGAGTTTTTCAAAACAGAAAAATGGTTTGATTGTTAAGCAGCTCTTGAGTACAGTGTTGCTACATCCTGGCCAATGAAACTTCTAGAGATACTGCTTTGTTGAATCATAATGTTCAGTGATTTATAGAGTGAGAAAGAATATTTTAAGTTGAGTTTGAATGCAGTGTGTTTCCTGTTTGCTGGTCCCCTTTGCAAGGATTTGGGTACTGGAACTCCTGAAGCAGAAAGTGAAAACCACAATTTTTGCCTATGACTGCCTCTAACTGCTCAAATTTTGAAATGATTTGCTAACATAGACTAAGGAATCCATTAGACATTTAGTAGATATTTACTGAAAATATTGGAGCCTAAGAGGAAGGTGTGTGGTGACAATACTTGTTAAATTTTTCCAGAACCTTCATTTTAAACATTCTGTCTCATTATGCAGAGAGGTATAATTTTGTCTTGATTACCAAGTCAAGCAGTATGGTTTCTTTGGTGTGGGTTTCAGACAACTAAAGGAAGAGAAGCTTTGGAAATGCTATCTAGCTGGGTGAGCAGCACACATAAAACACTTAGCACAGTGACATCATGGAAAGTCTCTCAGCTTTGGAATCAGAAAGTCCTGGGTTTGCACTCAACTGCACTAGGTATTACTTGCATGACCGTGGGCCAAATCGTTATAATTGTGTGGGCAGAACTGATGTTCCAATGGCCATGATCATGGAAGACATCTGGGGAGTGGGAAGGGAGAAATATTGTAGGATCATATTTCCTGGGACTGAAAGTCCAGAGCTCTTGTTCCCCTAATACTGAACACATTGTCTTCATAGTCAACTCTGTGTCTGCAGCTCTACCTCCATGAGAAGAGCCAGGATGCCTACACTGGAATTCCTAGAACAACTGGAAGAAAGAACGGACATGGGTAACGTCTCAATGCCTTTCCCTGGGAAATGTTAACTGCTGCTCCTGCTCAGTCAACAAACCCAGGAGGATATTTGCAGAGTGTTGCATAATTCTGAAGTTGTGAAGAAACATTTCACTCAGCATCGTGACTCTGTGTGAAAGGTCATAGGTTCATTCCAATTTGAAGTGATCAGGAAAGGAAAGAAGGAAAGGTTGTTGCCTATGGGAAAAATGTTCATAGATAAATTCTATGATAATGAAATCCCAGGAATTGCCTATGTATTTAAAGGAGCCAACAATTTTTTTTCTTTTTCTGGTGGAAATATAGTGCATTCTATCATCAGACAGGGCTGCTCCCTACCTCACCAAGATGGAAAAACAGCATCAGAGCTGAATTCCACCTGTGCCATTCTCTCACCACAATGTTTGGCCAGTGGCCTAAAATACTTGGCTGCAGATGAGGGAAATTAGACTGTGAGTAACTGGTGTGATTAACTCACCTCTAAACTCAGGGTAAATGAAACTCCCTTTGGCAGGAGGGAAGGAGAAGGGGTTGTAATAGTTATAGCATGTGTTTTCAGCCCTGAAGAAGAAATTAGCAAATGCACTTGAGCCCAGTGATCAGGGATTATCAGTAATTAAAAAGTACCAGGTTCGACAATGCGGTCTTACCATGTTCAGGATTTAGAGATACCCTCTGTTGGTCCACAGTGCACAATGGGCCTCCGTTCCACAGTAAAATCCTCTAATGCAGGTGCCAAGATATCAATACAATGCATTTGGACTGTTTTCAAAGCAAGTGGATTATTTATTGATTCTTTTGCACCTCAAAACCCCCCTCTGAGTCAGGCAGGCATGACATTATTATCCCCATTTGGCAGATAAAGAAACTAAGCATCAAAAAACTTAGACCACCTGCCAATGTCACAGACCTAGTAAGTGGCTGGTTCAGTTCTTAAATCTAGAACAATTTGATACAATCCAAATTTATGGAGTCCCTACTACGTTCCAACTTCTTGTCTCTTCTTGTCTCTGTCTTCTTGCTTTCCCTACCAAACCACAAAGGCATATCCTCAGGACCAACACCAGTGTCACTTTGGGTGTCCATTGGGCTCTCTGGTCACAGTCTTGGCCCTACATTTCCTTAAGACAGTGCTCATGACTGTCAGTTGCATCTTTGCCAAATCTAGTAAGAGATGTTGGCAAATTCAGAAAGATTTTAGAAACTCTTTCCTTTTGGTGGCTTCATGGATCCTCTCTCTTCCAAGTGGGTAAGTGTCCCCTCATCTGTGCACATGGAATAATCAGTAGTGTGTGTCATGGGCCACAGAGCAAGGCCTATGTGAACACACCTTGTATTTGTTCATCCAGAATGGAATCTCAAGTGTGTAAGAGGCTTAATAGGTGTTGATGAGAGTATTTATTAATATGTAATATTAAAAGGCTATTATTAATGATGATAATCATAATCATCATCATCTAGTAATAATACTAGTAGTGGATACCATTTACTGGGCTCACACTATTCTCCAGATGCTTTTATCTAATGAGTTGACTTCATCCTCTTTAAATCACTACACAAGATGGAAAACCAATGTGGCCTGTGGCTTCCTTTCTGAAACTGAGCCTTGGACCTACCCCAGATGATAAAGACAAAGACAGCCCCAACCAACATACCTGAAACATGAGTCATTCCTGGACAACAGAAGGACCAGCACCACAAATGAGTGACTCAGTAGGACGGGAATTTCACATGTGCTCTTTTTTCTCCAGACTACTGCCCACTCCATCTACTCTGAAAGACAAAATCAGAAGACAGCCCAGCAAAGCTAGGGGACACCTGGTCAGGGTAAAGCTAGAGGTAGGCCACAGGGTCTATAACAACAGATACATGACAACTGGATCAATCATCAACTGAGCTTTTTCTCCTTAATCACCACCCTCCCTGAGCCCAAGGTATTAATTACATGATGACAAGCAAATGAGAGAGTCACTGTAAAGGAGCAGAGCCAGCGCAGAGGTACAAGGTAGCTCAGGTGACTCCTCTGACCAAAGTGTGTTCCTTCATCCTCACCACTTAAACTCCTATGGACATAACAAAGAATCCAGGCTTTTACTCTTTCCCATAGGTTCATATCACCAGCTGAGATGTCCACTATATCCAGAGGAATATGAGCTCAGAGGAAAAAATAGCAAGGTAGCTAAAGAGCAAACAACATTAAAAGGCAACTTGAACAGCTTATACTAAATAAAAGAATATTAATACACCAAAGGGAAAAAATTAAATAACTCCCTATCTGGAAAGACACTACCTTAAAATCATCAAAGTTAACATCACCAGTAGTGGGACAAATTGACTTCATGTGACTCTTGATATGTGCACTGAGAGGAACACAGAACACAGAATCACTTTAGTGGTATTTCTGAAAAAATGCACAACCTGAATCCCAATTGTGGGGAAATATTGGGTAACCCAAATTGAGGGATATTCTGCAAGTTAATGCTTCAAAATGTTACTTTCATTATGTTTAAAAGACTTAGGATGTTCCAGACTAAAGGAGGATAAAGAGACATAACAACTGAGCGCAACTCATTTTCTAAAATTTTCTTTTGTTACAAAGGACATTTTGGGAACAACTGGTGAATTCTGAAAAAGGTCGGTAGGTTATATAACAGTGTTTTACAGTACTTTATCATCGTTAATTACCTGATTTTGACCACTTTATGATAGTATGTAAGTGATTGTCCTTGTTTTTAGACATTAACGCTGAAGTTTGGGGATAAGGAGTTATCATGTCCATAATTTACTCTCCAATGATTTAGAGCTGTGTATGTATAAATCTATCTATCTGCAGATTGACAGGTAAATAGATGACTATGTATAAACTCAAAGAGAGAGAGACACAGTCAGAGAGAAGAGACAGAGACAGAGACAGACAGACAGAGAGAAGGATGTGGTAAAATGTTAATATGAAATTGGGGTGAATGGCATGTATACATTCTTGGTACTATTCTTATAAGTCTTCTCTAAGAAATTATGTCAAAATGTAAAGTTTAAAAATATGACTCCTATATACATTTCCTATCTCTTGCTTTATATTTCTTTTCTGTGCTTAAAACACCTGACATATATTCATTGGACTATTTGTTTATCTGTCTCCCTCCAGTATAATATGATTTCAATGAGACATGTTTTATCCTAGCCATATTTCCAGCACGAAAAATAGTACCTGGCATATAAGCACCAATATAACAAATGAGTGTGTAATAGCTATTCAATAAATATTCTCACAGGAGGATTTAGAGGGATATTGGAAAAATGAAGCTAGAACAAGAATTCACAAAGAATTTTAGGAGGTAATGAATAAAATATGTTACAGGTGTAGTGTAGTGAAATTTAAAAACATGAAAGAAAAGTGAAAGTTCTGAAAGCTTCTGAACAAAAAATATCACCTACAGAGGAATAATAATCTGAGAGCAGATTTTTCAAGAGCAACAATAGATACAAGCACATAATGGAATTAAATTCAAGATTTAAGGAAAAGCATATTGAATCTAGAATTTTATATCTAGCTAAATTCTCACTTAAACTTGAACATTAAAAAATATATTCTCAGGAATGTAAGGAATATCAGGACCAAGAGATATACAAAGAACTCACAAAAGAGAAATTCATATTACTTATAATAATACATGGAAAATTCACAAAAATTTTATCATAAAAGACAGATTCTATCACAAAAGATTTTGTGAATTCTATTCACAAAAATGTACTATACATTGATTAATTTCAGATCATCAGCATCATAGAAACTAAGGTTTATAACTACTTAAAAGAAGGCTTATAATTCCAAATATATGATAAGTAAATAAGAGAGGCTCAAAACAAGTGATCTAATATATAATTCTAGAAGATAGATATAAAGCAAGAAAGTAAACTCTTAGAATAAGGAAAGAAGAAATAATAAAGATTAGAGCAGAAATTAAAACAGTATATAATGAGAAAGAAATACAGAAGATGAACAAAACTAAAATTTTCATCTTATAATATTATAATATTATAAATGTTAAGCATTTGGTAAGACCAATCAAGACAATTGAAAATGTTATCAGCACATTAATTATATCTGAATTTTTAAAAATGTAATTTAATTTTAAAAATTTATCTGCAAAATATTTCAGAAAGTTGAGAAGTAACTATAGGCAAAGTGGAAGGCTTTTACAGCTTAAAAAAATATCATGGACAACTACAGACAACAATCTGGAAAGCTTGAGCCAAATGCATAAATTTCAAGAAACATTAAATACCAAAATTGGCACAGGAATAAATTGAAAATATGAATAAATTCCATTATCAAAGAATCAGTCTTCCATTTCTACCCTGCTTTTACCAGCAGAAAACCCTATGCCAGGATGACTTTTAAAAAGAGTTCTATCCATTTTTAAATTAAAAAAAATTTTTTTAAAGAATGAAAGGTAATTAAGTATTTCATGAAGCTAGTATATTTGCAATTTCAAGGCCAGATACGAACAAGAAATGGATAGTATATGGACATGTCACCTAAAAACATAGATGAAAATGTCAAATTAGATATTTGCTAATGGAATACTTAATGTATTTTAAGGTAATACACCACAACCAATGAGGGTTTATCTTAGGAAAGTAGTGCCTAAAAGGAAGATTTAAGTCAGAAAAAATTATTAGGAAACTAGAATTAGAAGGTAGTCTCCTGAGTTTGATAAAGTCTACATATTAAAGACATCCAGGAAACATATGCAACAGAGACATACAGAGTTGATCTTTTTATTGTGGCATATACTCACTATCACTATTATTGTGTTGTTTATGAAGTGTTAGAAGTTTTGGCCAATGCATGAGACAAAAATAAATAATTAAGAAGGAAGAAGAAGAAAGAAAAGTTATGAAGATAGAAAGGGAAAGGACAACATATATATTACTGTGAATTACATGATCATCTACACAGAAAGGATAATAGAATTCTCAAAATGTGGTTAGAATAGAGATTGACAAGATTGCAGATTTCGGTACTATATATCAATATCATTGTTCTATACTAGTGTATTAGTCAAAGTTCTTTAGAGAAACAGAACCAATAGGATGTGTGTGTGTGTGTGTGTGTGTGTGTGTGTGTGTGTGTGTGTTTGTATGGAAATATACATCTCTCTGTCCCTCTCCCACTGGATAAGTATTTATGGAGACAGAGATATGAGATATGTGGATATCTCTTAAAGTATATATTGAGATAAATGGTATCTATCTATATTGACAGAGACAGAGACAGAAAGAAAGATAGAGACAGAGAGATTTGATATATTAAAGAAATGTCTCCACAAACAGGAATAAGTGGAGTGGATTGACTGAAGATTGTTCAGTGGATGATATTCAGAAAACTGGCTCACCATATGCAAAAAAACAACAAAAAAGTTTGGATCCACACTTTATACTGTATATTGAGTGAACTCCAGAGGTATAAAAGACCTATATATTAGAGGTAAAGCTATAAAATGAATTGAGGGTTGGACATGATAAATTATTTAATCATTAAGTGGGGAAATACTTCTTAAATAAGAACCCCAAAACATAAACCAGAAGGCAAAAATTGGATTTGACAACATCAAAATTAAAGACCTCTGTTCAATGACCCGCTATATAGATTATGTTAACATATGAGTGCCAGGTTAGGAGAACATATTTGTAACTTTAAAAAACCAACGAGGGATTAATCTAGAAAATCCAAAGGACTCTTATGAATCAACCAGAAACAAAAATGAACACACTAAAAAAATGGGCAAAGGTTATGACTATATAATTCAAAGAAATGAGAGTGTGGAAGCATAAAAGCATATGAAGAGATTCTCAGCTTTGTTAGTGAAAGTGTAATGAGAGAGGTGAAAATTAAAGTAATACAGTCGTACCACTTTATGCCCATCTTAATGAAAATCAAATACCACCCAGAGTTAGTAAATGCTTATGAGATGAGATCTCTCCTGAACCATGGGTGAGAGTATGGACAATACAACCCCCTTCTGGAGGGCAGTGTGGCACAACTGGGTAAAATAAGGAATGCATGAACCCTCTAGAATAGGCAATGTCCTGACTTACAGAGATGTAGGAGCAGTGAGTCCATAAGGAAAAACCAGACAGAAGAGCAACCACATCATTACATTCTTCTATGGCATAAAATTCTCTTTGTGGTAATAAGGTGGACCATGGATGTTGATGTTACCCACACTCACCTTATATTCTTACTCAAAACAACAAAGAAGATAGCCCAAGACTCTAGGCCATTCAGCTATGGTAGACCTTCACTCTCTTCAAGGCTAGCTGAGACCTCTAAACTATGAAGTTAAAAAGAGACCCCAGATGGCTGTGATCATTTACACCATGGATCCTTGATCTTAAGTACATAATTTACACAAAAACAAAGTAAAAATGTAAGCTTAGCCATATCTGAGTCATCATTCTCCCTGATCCTTGATTCTAGACTAGCTTTTGTGACTTTGCCTAACTGACTCTGATCCTGAAATGACACAAGGTGTAGATCCCAGACAAACTCATACACAAGATCATGAAAGTCTAGACTTGAGAGACATGAACAAGAATGCACATAATGTCATTGTTGGTGATTGGGTAGCACTGGAATCCAACTGAGGTTCTCTCAATGGTGGAATGGATAAGTAAAATAAATGGACTGAGTTGAGTCTTATATGATGATTAGGAACTCTATAAGCAAATAAGTACAGGGAGATTCTTCCTAATAGACGAAGGAAGCATCATCTGAATGAGTGTGATTTGTGACACATAAAAAATTATCTTTGGGTTCTTCAAACAAGTACAATGATGAGTAAGTGAGTGACATGGTCAGATCATTACTAGCTGTGAGGATAGACCGGAATGCTAGGAAGTCAGGAGGCTGGAAGACCAGCAAAGTAGTTCATTTAATCCAGAATTGTCTAGGCTTAAATAGATGGTAGCAGTGGAGACAGAAAGGAAAGGATAAATTTGAAAGGAGGAGTTAAGGAAGAAGAATGGACAGGGCTTGGTTGTGAAGGGAATGAGGAAGAAGGGATCAATCTAAAATAATCCCCATATTTCTGGCGTGGAATTTGAGTGAATGGCTATGTCATTAACTGCGATCAGAAATACAGGGGAATATTTTCTGGGATTAACACATATAAGTCTATGAACAAAAACAATTAAGTGATTGGCTCTGCTGTCCAAAATCTTCAAGTTCAGTGGGCAAGAAAGCCACATAGACAAGTGATTGTGTAGTAACATTGAAAGGAACAGTAATGGCATTGGGGAAGGAATATTAGCTGCCTTGGGGGGCATATCAGCAGTCAATAGAGTACAGACTCTGGAGCCAACCACTGGTGACTGAATCCTAATTCTTCCTCTGAGAGGCTGTGTTCCTAACACTTCCATATCTCTGTTTCCTCATCTGCAAAATGGAATGACAGTAGCACCTATTCTGCAGGTCTGGTGTGAAGTCTTCATGAGGACAGTGTTGGGAACATAGTGCTTAAACTGGTGAGAGAGGCATATCCTGGAGGCAGTACTGTATTGTGAAAAAAGAATGCAGACTTGGAGGTAGAAGCATACATTGTAGTTCAGGTCATGTGACCTTGGACAAAGCAAGTCACCTTTTTGACTCTTAGCTTCTCAACATGTTAAATATAGAAGGAAAACACACACACACACACACACACACACACACACACACACACACACACATCTTTCCTGCCCTGGACATCCAACAGATCTTTAGAAACAAAGTAAAATAATGGATGCATTTAATGAAGCTGTAAAGCCAATACTAATGGAGCAAATTATAATCATTAATGCGATTTCACTGGGGAAAGAAATGCTAACAATAGAATACTTGCTGTTTCAAGGGTTTGCCAGTCTGTGGGAACAGGGAAATATCAAGGACAGAGATCTGACCTAGGGATAGTATTACCAATTCATTCCACCTTCCTTTCAGGGTTCTTATGACAATTAACTTGCCAAGTTTCAACCACAAGACCATATGTTTACTAGGTCACGTGGGGAAATGTGGTTTATTCTGATTACTTGTTTGCATTAACATTATTAGTGCAGTGCTTCATTTATTTTGTTGGCCCAAATTCTGTCTGTCAGGAGGCTTCACAGCACATAAAGTATGAAAATACTCTAAATGCAAGTGATTTTTAAAATAGGAGAACCCTAAGCTCACCTCCTCCCTGGCAGACCTTGTTGGCAATCACCTTGGACCTCACACAGAGTGGGACTCATGCTGATTACAGTCCCAACCCTTTCTAAAGATTTGAAGATCTTTCTGAAGTGACAAAGGAATATTTTATTAGTACAAACATGTACTAATGACAGCTTTCATATTTAATGTACTTTCATTATTCTAATTATTTAGAAGTTGGCATTCAATGACCTAATTCAAGATAGGTAGTTTGACCAACCAGACCACCCACTTTCTGAGCACCCAGAGTAACTAAATACACACCAACTCCTCCATTCAATGCTTTCTTACAATTACAAATAATATGCTAAGTTCAGACAGTACAGTGTAGAATGATTATAGGACCCAAATTCATAATTGTTATTTTCTAAGTCATCAATCATCCCACGAGGTGAGGCTTCTTACTACGTTAACCTTATCTCCTTTGCTTCCAGACAGCCATACTGACAATTTGGTAGCCAAACAGATGACTTTGTAATCCCCCAAACGTATTATCCTGTTCAATAATTTTGTACCTTTGTCTGCTGTTCTCTCAACTTGCAACATCTTTCCCACCACCCCAAGTGTAGCTCAAACCTCATCCATCAGGAAAACTACTCATGCTTCAAAACTCCTTCCACACACTACTCCTTGGTAAAGCCTTCCCAAAGTTTGATAATATGTCCCCTACCATTCTGTGTCCTCAACATTCCTCCATGGGAGTTATTGATTGTGGCCCCCAAAAGGCTCTGCGAGCCTTCGGGAGAGGAAAGTGATTTGTTCTTCACATATCCTTTCCCCAGGCCTGGGTCTGACGCAAGGTAGACCTCCAAAGCTCTTGTGGTGCTCATGCATACAGGAAGTCTCCTCTAGTTTGGCTCATTTGTCTGAAGGAACCCCACTATCTCAGTCCCCTGTTTTGAATGTTTCCTGATACAAAAACAGGTTTTTCCTTGGGACAAATGGGCGTGTATTATGAAAATGTTATGCAAGATTAGTCAAATGCTACACTGTTTCCTTCAGGAACTGTCCAGTTACACAACTGCCAGTGAGTACAGCTCTTGTCGCAGGTGGATGAGGGCTGGTGGAGGCTGTTGTGATGATCAGCTCCTGGAGGGGTGGGCTTTGCTTTTCCCCTGACTTCTACTCCAACAGGCAGAGGTAAGACTGTTGGTCAAGAACTTTTCTTTGTGCCTTAACAACGTGAATGTTCTTCCTGGTCACTAGAAGAAGGGGCAAAGAAAGTCTGTGTCCTCTTTCTTTCTTCCTATTTATAAGTACTTTTTATTTGTAAGTATCTTCTGACTGTAACCAAGCTAAAAGGCTTGGGTTGAATGCAGGGGAGATTAATGGAACTACAGCTGTTAGAAACCAGTAAAATGATGTGAAATGCAGTCAGTCATGCAGCAGCTGAGAAGGAGACAGAGGAAGGGGAATTAAGTCTGAGTCTATCTGTGGGTGGGGGCAGATTACAGACAATAATAATCTTGAGCTGTAGCTAGGATGGACAAATACATGGTATGGTCATGAGAGCTAGCTGATTGCAGGGGAGAGGAGAGGGGAGAAGGAGGGCAGAGAAGAGAGAGAGAGAGAAAGAACTCCTGGTGTGCGTGATGCTCCTTTTCCAGATGGTGATATTTTTCCATGAGGATGTCATTCAGAAAAATGTTCAGAATGCCCTAATCAGAATGATTTTGGTACTTCATCTTTAACAGATATAAGTTTTTAATTAATGAAACATGTTAAAACTAATGAAATTGAACGTCCCAATGGGACAATAGAGCAGATTTGTATGTATATATTTCCACATCTACATATAGAAATACAATTGGTTTTATTTTATATATGTGTGTCTGTCTGTCTACCTCATTATATAATAAAAATATCTGTATTATCAGCAGATACTTTTCTAAAGTCACTATAGGGTCCCTCTCACTTCTCCTGGTTCCAAAATCACCATCACTGGGGTACCATCAGGAGAGTGGGAAGGTCTCTAGTAACTATTTATCCAGGTTTGATAATATGTTGCTATATAATAACCTTCCTTGGCTACTACTCCGACTCTTCCAAGACAAGAGATCAATAAATGAGGGAGTTTGGGGGAAGGATTTTTTTTTTTAAGAAAATAGCTGTAGGGCTGCTTTTTCTTTCATTTTCAGTATTTCTCCGCTGAATAATCCCTAGAAGGATAAATGCAATGAGACAAACAATCTGCTTTCTGCAGCAAAAGTAAAGAGAAAACTAGAGAGAAACAAATTATGATATGTTCATATAATGGACAACAATGTGGTCACTTAAAGATAAGTCAGATCTACATGCTTGGTCATGGCATGATGTCCAGCAAGTGTTTGCAGGTGAAAAATGCTGAAAGACAATAATTGGCAACACTCTTTATGATGATTACTTCACAGGATTGAAAAGGTGGGAACATTTTCTCACTTCATTTTGCATACATTGTCTTGTTTGAAATATTGACAATGAGCCAAGGTGATACATTTCTTATGTAAAGAAAAAGTAATTGAAGGAGGGGCATGTGAATGAGAAAATGAGAAAGGAGAATGAAGAAATCAGGGCACAGATCCCAAGAACGTGATTAAGGTGTACTCTTGTGCAGAATGGACTAATGATGTTCTATTTCATGTTATAAGGTGCCAAAGACATTGTGTTAGGAAACAACAGAGTCGAAATATTTATTAAATCTTCCTTAAAGAGTTATGTTGCTAATAATATACTAGGCTCCTAGTTAAACATTGAACTTTTAACCAATTTAATATAATATTAATAAATGGGGGCATCAGGAAGGGAGAGAAGTACTTTGGAAGCTTAGTTTAGTTGTCTTCAACAGCTGGGTACACAGAACAACTTCAGTAAGTTATAGAGAATCCCAGAGACACAGGGTTGGACAAGGAAAGAGAGGGGCTAGAAGATTAATAGTAAACACCATTTTACAAATATTAGATTTTATAATATCCACAATATTTCATCACCTTGGTGTCTTATTTGAATTTTAGGTAGTTTTTCAAAGGTTTTTTGGTACATATGTATTGGTTCTAGAAAATAAGTATTAAAAATATTTTCAGAGAAGAGATTTAATGAATCAAACTTTAGACTTCATGGAAAAAGCCCACCCAAATTATATGATCTTGTTTGTTTTCTTATTTATTTCTGTTGATTCTATGAAGTCCAATTATGCCTTTATCCTATAATTTAAGACACCCTGGCTATCCTTCAAATCTCAAGAAAGAAATATCAGGGATGGTGGGGGTAGAGTCTAAGGATGGCAGCAATTGTGGTTGTGTCAGAGATAGCAAAGCTCAGGAAAAAAGCAAGCCACCCACTCGAAGTGACAGAGACAGTGGAGTGGGGAGGGGCCCAGATTTAAATCTAAGTCCAAAGCTATACGCTTAAGAAAAAGATAAATTTTGCCTGATACATAAGTATTATATGCTCACATAGCTATAATCAGAGCCTCGCAGATCCCTTACACTTTCTAAAAGGGAAATCTTTATAGAATTGAGAAAGCCGTGACTTCTCTGGGAAAAGAGAGTGTGACTGGCACCAAATGCCCCTGACTCAGAGGTTGCTGTGAAAATAGTGTTCCACACAAGAGGTATCTGCTCCATTGGATAGTGAAGGAAAAATAGATATATACTAGACAGAACAATGACCCCCATAGCAAAGATGTCAATATATTGCCTTGCATATCTACAAGGACTTCTGGACACCTGGGTGGCTCAGTCTGTTAAGCTTCCGATTCTGACTCTGGTCATGATATCACAGTTCTTGAGTTCAAATCTCACATTGCCTTATCTACTATCAGCACACAGCCTGCTTTGGACCCTCTGTCTCCCTCTCTCTCTGCCGCTCCCCTGCTCGCTCACTCTCTTTCTCTCAAAACTAACAGTTTTTTAAAAGGACTTCATAGAGATGATTAAGTAAAGAGTCTTGGGATAGGAAGATTATCCTGAATTATCTGGGGGTGCCCTGGGTGAACACAGGGTCCTTGTTAGAGGCAGGAGAGTGACCAAGAGAGAAGAAGTGTTAACACAGGCAGAGGGTCCATCAGAGAGATCTGACGGTGTCACCCTTCTGGTTTTGAAGCTGGAGGAAGCAGCCATGAGCCAAGCAACGCGGGAAGCCTCTAGAAACTAGGAAAGGCAAGGAAATGGATTCTCCCCCTGAGCCTCCAGAAAAGAATGCAGCCTTGCTAACACCTTGGTTTCAGCCCAGTGACATCCATTTTAGACCTCTGACCTCCAGAACTATAGGATAATAAATGTGTGTTGTCTTGAAGCTAAGTTTGTTGTAATTTGTTACAACTCAATCAGAAATGAATACCTCTGTAATGGGCTTTTCTAGGTGAACTTATTGTTTCAAACAGTCAGGGTCACTGAGGGATGGGAGTGGATTGCTGGAGAATATTGCTGATTAAGACAGAGCAGAATCGTTGATGTTGGAAGAGCCTCAGAGTGTGACTTGTAGATGTGTAGACAGGGAAGCGTGCTTCTCCATCATTCTTCCCTGATCTCAGGCCCAAGGAAAAAGCAGGGTAATTAGAGTGACATACATACAGCAATACACTCACTTAATCACATACAATCTGCAAATCGTAGAAAATTAAAAAAAATTTTCACTAAGATCTTACAGAATAATTATTCTTGTAGTCAATCTTTTCATATTTTAACCATTCTGGTTCATTCAGGCATTTGTAAATTTTCAAATACAAAATTAATGGCAATTAATAAATTATTTAAAACTTACAGAAAAAGGCTTTCTGAACCAATTCCCACAGAGCAGACATTTCCTGAATCTCAGTCTTCCATCACCTTCCAGAAGATGCAAAAGAAGAATTTGGGCAAGTGACATAATCTCCCTAGAGTTCCTATTTTGTGAAATTTTGCCCAATTCATTGAGATGGGAGAAGAATCTTAAATCTTAGATCTGGAAGGAACCCCAGAAGTGGTAGCCTGAATTTTTCATTTTACATGTGTGGAAATTAGAGCAGTTACTTGTCCAAGATTTCCCACTGTATTGCCTTCTGTCTGTGTCCCCGAAGGCACAATATTCCAGGTTCTGTATGAGGCAGTAGGAGAGCAGAATATTTTTTCCCTTGATAATTTTGCAATTTAGGAAGAAAACAGACAAAACAAATAGTGTAAATATATAAAATGGTTTCTTGTATGGGGTGTTTGGGTGGCTCAGTCATTTAAGCATCCGACTCTTGATCTTGGCTTAGATCATGATCTCAAGTTTTTGTGAGTTTGAGCCCCACATCAGGCTCCATGCTGACAGTGTGGAGCCTGCCTGGGATTCTCTCTCTCCTCTCTCTCTGCCCCTCTCCTACTCACATTATCTCTCCCTCTGTCTACATTAATAAGCATTAAAATTATTTTTTAATGGTTTCTTGTAAATACAATGATAGAGGTAAGCACAGAGTGCTGGTTGAGCTTGGAGGAGGAGCACACATCCCAAAAGGGCATCACTCATTTATATACATATAATATATATATATATATGACCATGTATATAGACATACCTATAAATATATCCATATGTAACCATCTGTACCTACAATAAGCTAGTCATGAGTTAGTACTGATGTCCCCAAGTCTAATCCATTACCACCTGGATCTCTATAGCCTCTTCCCCTTGCTTATTTATAAATTTCCACTCCAACTGTGAGAAATCTGGCACCTGCATTACATTTGTGTCTTTTCCCTTTTATTCTCAGTTAGCCTGGCCAGAGATTTATCTCTTTTATTAATCTTTTCAAACAACTGGTTTTGGTTACATTCATTTTTCTCTAGCACTTTCCTGTTTTCAACTCCATTGATTTTCCCTCTCATTTTTATTATTTCTTTTCTTTTCTTCTGCTTGCTTTAGGCTTATGTTGCCCTTCTTTCTCTAGTTTCCTAAGGTAGAAGCTTAGTTTATCAATTATAGATCTTTATTTTTTTTCTTTCTAAAATATGTGCTATGATTTTCCTTCTGAGCACTGCTTTTATCATTTTGTGTTTTCATTTTCATTCAGTTCAAAATATTTAAAAATTATCTTGAAGTTTCTTCTTTAACTCATCTTGTGTTGCTTAGAATTGTGTTGTTTAATGTCACTTGGAAATTTCCCACTTTTTTTCTGTTACTGATTTCTAGTTTGATTACACTGTGCATAAGAACATATTAAATCTTTCACATTTATCTAGTCTTGTAAATGTATTTTATAGCCCAGAATGTGGTCAGTCTTGTTGAATGCCTCATCTTAGCTTAGAAGAATGCATATTCTTCAGTAGTTGGATGCAGTTTTCTATATGTGTAATTTGGATCAAGCCGGTCACTAATATTGTTCAGGCTGTCAAAACCCTTACTGCTTTTCTGCCTACTTTGTGTATCAGTTATAAAAAGAGAGGTGTTGCAGTCTGCAACTATAATAGTAAATTTGTCTTTTTCTCTTTTAAGCTCTACCTGTTTTTATGCCATGGTGTTTTTATTTTTTTTTTTTTGATGCTTTTTTGTTGGGTGCATATACAGGATTGTTATGTCTTCTTATAATTATATTATGCTCATCTTTATCCCTGATACTCTCCCTTGCTCTGAAATCAGCTTTGTTTAAAAATGAATATAGTTAATTGAGCTTTTTTTTTTTTTTATTTTTTTGATCAGGGTAGTATATCTTTGTCCCTTTTACTTTCAATTTATCTGAGTTCTTATATTTAAGTGCATTTCTTATAGACAGCATATAACTAAAGTTTGTTTTTTAAATCCACTCCCACAGTATTTGTTTTTTAATTGTTGTGGTTAGACCATTCAGATCTTAAGTAAGTATTGATGTGATTGGATTAGTACCTACTATGTTTGTAACTCTTTTTGTTGCATTCGTTCTTTGTTGGCAGTTTCCTCTCCCTTTCTGATTCTAATAGCATTTTATATGATTCTCTATTTCTTATCTTGGTTTGTCAGTTATATTTATTTAAATACATTTTTAGTGATTTTCCTAGAGTTTACAATGCACCTTTTAAACTAATCAAAATTCACTTAAAAATTTATTTTAGTGTTTATATATTTTTGAGAAAGAGAGAGACAGACAGGTGTGAATGGGTGAGGGCAGAATGAGAGGAAGACACAGAATCTGAAGCAGGCTCCAAGCTCTGAGCTGTCCACATAGAGCCTGATGTGGGGGTTGAACTCATGAACCATAAGATCATGACCTGAGCCAAAGTCAGATGCTTAACCTACTGAGCCACACAGGTGCCCATAAATTCACTTTTAAATAACACTATGCCACTTCCAGTATAGTACAGATACCTTAAAATGGAATAGTCCCATTTTTTCCTTCCATCCCTTGTGATATTACTATTATTCACTTCATTTATCCCTATACTATATCTTTAGAATTGTGTTGTTTAATGTCACTTGGAAATTTCCCACTTTTTTTCTGTTACTGATTTCTAGTTGACTGTAACCCAATTTTGTTATTATAATATATACTATATATAGTATTATAATAAAATGCATACTATAATTATATTATTGTTACTTCAGACAGTTATATTTATCCAATTAAGGATAAGAAAACCAAAAGGTTTTATTTAACCTTTATTTATTTATTCTTCCATGATACTCTTTGCTTTTTTTGATCCAAATTTTTGACCTCTATCATTTTCCTTCTGCATAAAGAAATTCTCTTAACATTTGTTGCCAGACAATTCCTTTGATGATGAATTTTCTCAATTTTTATCTTTCTGAAATGTCTTTATTTTTCCTTCATATTTGAAAAATAATTTCACCAGATCGAAAATTCTAATTTGGTGGAGTTTTTTTCATTCAATGCTTGAAATATTTCACTTCACTCTCATTTTGCTTTGCATGGCTTCTGGTAAGAAGTTGACTGTAGTTCTTACCCTTGTTTCTTCAGAGGTACATTTCCCCTCATCTGGTTCCTTTCAAAATGTTCTCTTTGTTTTTAGTTTTCTATGGTTTGAAAATGATATAACTAGGTGTGGTTTTCTCTTATGTAACCTCTCTGGTGCTTTCAAATTTCCTAACTCTGTGGCTTGGAGTGTGTCATTGATTTTGAAAAGTTCCCAGCTATTATTTAAATATGTTTTTCTGCTCTGCTCTCTTTCTTCTGTTTCTGATATTAAAATTATACATGCCACATCTTAGAATTGTGCTATACTTATTGGATGTTCTGTTTTAGACTTCATTCTTTTTCCTCATTGACTTTCAGTTTGGGAATTTTCTTTTTCTTTTTTTGTAATGTTTATTTATTTTTGAAACAGAGAGAGACAGGCGTGAACAGCAGAGGGGCAGAGAAAGAGGGAGATACAGAATCTGAAACAGACTCCAGGCTCTGAGCTGTTAGTACAGAACCTGATGCAAGGCTCGAACCCACCAACTGTGAGATCATGACCTGAGCCAAAGTCAGATGCTTAACTGACTAAGCCACCCAGGCACCCCAGTTAAGAAAGTTTCTACTGGCCTATCTTTAAGCTCATTGATTCTTTACATGGCTGTGAGTCTATTAATGATTTCATCAAATGCACTCTTCATTTTTGTTGCAGTGTTTTTTATTTCTAGATTCCTTTCCATTTGTTCTCAAAGTTTCCATCTCTCTGCTTACATTACACTTCTTTTCTTCTTACATGCTATCTACTTTTTCCATTATACCCTTAACAAATTAATTATAGTTATTTTACATCCCTTATCTGATCATTCCAACATCTATGTCATATCTGAGTTTGGTTCTAAGAATTGTGTTGTCTCTCCAGACTGTGTTTTTCTTGCCTTTGATATACTTTGTAAATTTTTGTTGTAAGTCTTACATGCTGTATCAGTTCATAGGAACTGAGGTAAATAGTCTTTAGAGTGAGAATTTATGTTAATCTGACTAGGTGTTGGGCTGTATTTAATGCTTGCTCTAGCTCTAGGTACCAGAGATTACAAATTCCTCTAGTGTCCCTGTTTATAGCCTCCTATCTTGACTTTGGTCTTCTCGATGTGACTCCTCAGAAGAAAAAGTGAGTCAGACAAACACTTACAACTCTTTCAATTATAATCCCCTTTTATGATATTGAAACCCTGTTGGTGTGTTGGTTAAATGTTGGGGAGAGGAAGAATTCTATAATCTTCTGATTAGATCTCAGTCTTTAATGGCCTATGTGTTAGGGTTGTGACTTTCACAAGCCTGTTGTGAAAAGACTGTTTCTTTAGTGGGCTAGCCTTCACCTTCCTGCCCACATTGCCCTACCTGGTAGCACCATTCCCATCTATATCCTTGAAGCCCTGGCCCCTGTCGACTATGTTTTATTTTATTTTTTCCATGGGTAACATAAGCTAAAATGGTCTAGTATAGGAGAAATGCTCTTCCACAATTGGAGTAAGGGCCTGGCAAAGTTTTTTCCTTTGGAAATCTCCAAAGGCTATATGGAGAAGGATCTGAGCGTATTTCATAATACTTTCAATATTTTTCCTCTCCCTTTCCCAGAGTCATGAAGGGATCTTTCTCTTATCCTCACTGTGAAGCCCTGGTGGGTTTCCTGGAGGTAAAACCCACAAAAATGTAAGACATTGTCCTGGACTGCATCCATGAGGAATTGTACATGCCCTCAAACTGTCAAATTCGGTGTGTTCATGTTGTGAAATAGTAACACACATACCAGCCCTCAACAGCATTGTATCAGGTTTCAATCTAGATTTAGAAAATGCTGTTCTACATTACAAAGAATGCTACATTTTTCATTATTGTCTGTTCTCAAACTGACACTTAAATTTTTTTAATGTTTATTTTAAGAGAGAGAGAAAGACAGAGCATGAGCAAGGGAAAGGCAGAGAGAGAGGGAGACACAGAATCTGAAGCAGGCTCCTGCTGGAGTCCAGCTCCAGCAGGCCCACGGTTGCCTGAGAGATGGATGGTATCGATGAGAAAGAGAGTGAGAGAGCCTGGAGTTTCTTTCTGATCACCAGGCAGACATCTCTGCTCTGTCTGATTCTCTAGCTTTATTTATGGTGAAACGTACAAGAAGCAGAAAGAGCAGTAAATGATTTCTCATAGATAATTTAAAAATTTTTTCAGGACATAGGTTCTACAGAAATTATAATTCTAGTAGTAATGATTGTCATAAAAAAAAAAACTTAGCTATAGGCACTGACGCTATTATATGGGAAGGGCAGATATTTTTTACAAAATCTCAGGTATAGCCCTAAGGAAGAATCCTTTAATCAAGAGGCAAACAGCATTGTTTAGTAAAGGTCACTTTTTTATGAGTAAGGGTCATTAGGCTGTTTATAACTCTAAGCGAAAGTTCCCAGAAAAACAGGATTCCCAGGAGACATAATGCCTGCTCTCATAGTCCCAAAGACGATTGATACATTCTATTGCAGTAGTGACTTTTGCAACAGCGTCCAGGCCCAGAGAGTATCAGTTATCAGTTAATTGCTCAGGTAGGAAGAAAATAGTATGTTGCTTGCCTTAGTTGCATTAGGGTGTATCTAGTTTACTCATCTTTCCCCTGACCAGGTGCAATCATGCCTTAGGGACAGGGCAGGGGGACAGGCTGCTTCTGACACAATCAGCAAAGCACTCTGAAGTTTGGTGCACAAGCAGAAATGAAAGTTACAGGAGGGTAGATTTTGGTGGCTGTTTGAGGGCAAGAGACCATGCAGACTTGCCGTACCCTCACCAGGAATTTTCACTCAACCCGTGAGTTCAGTTAACTCCCAACAGGCTCTGAGCTGTCAGCACAGAGCCCTATGTGGGGCTCAAACTCATGAACCATGAGACCACAACCTGAGCCAAAGTCAGACACTTAACTGACTGAGGCACCCAAGTGCCTCTCAAACTGACACTTTAATTTTTCAGGTGTACTTAATGTTATTGCCCTACCTGTCTCCTTTAAGTCCTGAGGATTTTTTTCTAGTCTCTAAATTACTGGAGAACAATGGGTCAAATTTTCATAAGGAAAAGAACCTAAACTTTAAAGAAGCTGATTTCCATGTTATTTCTAACAAAAACCAATCTGTGAATCCTTCAGTGCCATGAAAAATTTTTTGTACATCTTATTTGTGAATGTGTATGTATTGAATTCATATTTTCAATATCACAAGGAAAATGACATGTGAATTTTTCATGTGTTTCTTTTGAAACTTAGTGAGTTTTCATTGTGTTATAAAACAAAATGCTGAAATGAAAAAAAAAAGAAAACTGGGCTTTTTTTTCTTACTACGTGAAGTTGGTTGACAAAAATGTTAGTTGTAAGGGTTATGGTTCTCCTTGAGCCACTGAAGAACCCTTCAGACTAAAATCGCATACTGGATACTTTCATGGAAAAGAATGTGACAAGACACAGTGTAGGATGCATATATCACGAATATAACAACTTTTCAATGATCCTGGTATTTTTCAGAAGTAAGACAATGTGCAGGCAAGATGAGCCCATGTACCGTTTTTTATGAAATGTCTCTGAATATTTGGCACACTCCCTTCCAACAAAACATGCAGGAGGTTTGTAGAGAAAGGAACAAAATAAGTGCCATTGGTTCAGTTTCTCAGACATTTATTGAGCAGTTATTTATTTCCTATGAGCATAGTAAGCAGGAATGTGATCCAGCTGCCTGGAGTGTCCTAGAAACTTTTCCCAAATATCATCCATTTGCACTGAAAGCATTTGATACCTCAATTACTTCTCTCTGATAAGCAATTTACAGCATATGCAGCTGTTATGAGTCATGGCTAGTGGTCTCATTTCAGGAGTAAAGGTTAGAGAGCTGTGTCCATTGTGTTACTTTTCTATATGGTCACATTTAACATATTCATTGTTAAAAAGCAATTTCAGTTTTCTTACTGACTTTCATTATTCTGTAGCGTGGGTAATCTAAGTCATAAGGATGTACATTTCCCCCCATGGGGATCAGTAAAATGAGATAGTAGAGAAAGGGTTTTGTTGTTGCTGTTGCCAGGAATAACGCAGCCCATAAACTTTAAAAATATATCTTGAATTGCTCTGCTTCTAAAAAAGAACTTCATTCACCTATCCTCTGTTATCTTAGATTATTTCTAAGATATTTCTTTTTGTTTATTACTCTATTTCCATACTGAAAAGGGAGTTCCTTAATTCAGTGAGACCACCTTATTTTTATATCTGTAGTACATAGAAGAAAGCTAGCCCAGAAATACTGCTGAATGAATACTTGTTGAGATGAAATTAATAAGATTCTATTGAGATTTGAGCCTCACCTCTTCCAGTACCGAGCTCTAAACCTGACCTATGTATTCAAACTGCCTGCACAATTATTATTATTGTCATCATGCATACAAACCACAATGCATCGAAGATGATAGTAGTAAGTTTAAAGACCATTTTTGTACATTATTGTGGAGATCCCTACAATAATTCTGTGAAGGGAGCATCTGTAAAATAAACATTTGCGTTTTACTGGTGAGAATACGGAGTATCAGGAATTGAGACCTGCCAGATATCTCCCATGTAGTACACACTGGAGCCAGCTCTGGGTCCTAAGTTGCAAACAATGTATGTTTTTCTTTTGTGTACTATGTATCTGAACACTCCTCTGATATTTGGAACTGAAAAGTTTCTTACTGTTGGGGGCAGGTGACTCTCTGTGCATTATAGCATGTTTTTTAACACTATTCTTGGCCCCTATTCATTAGATTCTAGCAATGTACTCCACCCCGCCATGACAACAAAAATGTCTCCAGGCACAGCCAAAGGTCCCACTGGCAAAATCAGTTCCAGCTGAGACTCAGTGGCCCGATAGCAGCACAATGTGGCACAAAGTCCTCTGGGACCAGCATAAGTAAAATGAGGGTAAAATGGTATTCAAAGATCGGAGGGGTCTCCTTCACAGTGGAAACAGCATTTAATTTGAATCTTTATCTTTACTGTAGAAAGATTGAATTGACCTAGCAGGATTTATTGTGATGAAAATGAATATCAAATATTTGTTGAACATTCATGATGTGCCAAATTTAACTCTAAGGGCTAAAATATAATAAGCATTGTTAAATGTTTTCCTAAAATGAAACATCATCTTAACATCCATCTAGTGGAACGCAGAGCTATTTGGGGTCACTTAATCTCATGATATGCATTTAGCATCTAGATTTATCATATTATCTGCCAAAGATTACTTAGGAAAGAATTGCCTCCAATTTATTTTTGTAGCTTACTAACCTATAAATCAGTCCCAGGGGGCGCCTGGGTGGCTCAGTCGGTTAAACCTACAAATCAGTCCCAATCATCATTTAATTGTACTGTACATGGAGATTGTATTTTCTAGTAAGTTTCTGACTCATTGGGAATGTCCAAAATTATTGAATTAAAGTGTCTTTGCATAAATGTGGAAGGAAGGAAAGCCTACCTTTAGGTCTTGTCCCTATTCAGCCAGGGTTCTTGGAACTGCATAGAAACTCTTTCAACAAACATGAAAATCATTTGTCTGACTCAGTGTCATGAGCCTGGGGATAAATCTACTTCCCATATATTCAGAACCACTGGAAAACTGAAAAAGGCTCTGACATCTCCAAAAATGCTTTCCTTCCCTGAACTAATCATTTCAAATATGTATAGGAGCTGTTTGCATACTCTTTGTTTTGATCTCTAGAAACATATATAATTATTAAGACTAAGAATCTGGGAGTCAGATAGACCTAGATTTGCCTATCTCCTGCCTTTGTACATATGACCCATAGAACTGAGGACAAGTTGTTTTAATATCTGTGAATCTCCATTTCAACATCTACAAGATGAGGATAAGAATGACTTCCACTTAAGTTTCTTGGAAGGATCAATTAAGAAAATGTTGTCAAACTTTTTATGTGGAATTTGGCACAAGCCAATAATAAGTGGTGGCCATCATTACCATCATCTTATCATCTAATTTTGTCACTACTACTAAATACAGAATTCCTATATGGGAAGGATACCCTTGAAACGAGAGTGAGTTTACCTTTAAAGGTATGTTGACATAATCTTTCTCCTAAAACAGGAAACACTCAACAGGACTTAGTAAACAATAGGGTCTGATGAAGATTCTGGATAGGCTGGAACTTCTGCTCCTACGGCAGGCTCCGCCTCTGATCATTAATCCATCATCACCATCATTGTTCACATCTTCTCTGCAAGACAGGTTTTCTCAGGGTCAGAGTGAGAATTGTTGCGCTCTTCCAGCCTAATCAATATGTCTTTTTAAATATTTACTAATAGGAGGTTAATGTGTGTGTGTGTGTGTGTGTGTGTGTGTGTGTGTGTGTGTATAGAAGAACAAGGACAAGAAGCAAAACTGGCTAGAGTTCAATCAAGAGAGGATTGTGCTAACCAGAAACCATGATTCCAAAATGCTGAGATTTGTTGGGATTTACTCCATCACAGTTGTCTTGGAAAACTTGAGAAAAAAAAATGTAGATTTCCTCATACCACCCCAGACCTACGGACTGACTGAAAGCATGCTCATTTGGGTTTGAGGACCCTTTAACCAAGAGTCTCTACTGTCTGTTCTCTCCCTATGATAGTTTACTCCCAGTAGATATTTCAACAATATATCAAACTCTATTCCAGGCTCCAAGCAACCTGATGATTAGAATTTAGCTTTTCATGTAGGTCGAAGATTTCGGTTCTTTAGAGCTGACAAGTCAGCTTCAGCTTATGCATTCTTAACCCTTTTCCTCATTTGCTCTCCTTCTGGGTCTAGATTCTCCTCTCACTCTAGACTCCCCACTGGAGTGAATTCATCTGCCACCCTGGCTTCCATTAGGAGCTATTTTGTGGCTGCACATGTCTGTTAGCACAGACTTCACTACTGAACTCTAGACTCACTATCCAAATTGCATTGTGATACTTCCCCTCAGTGTTTCCAGGGGAACTTCAAACTACATTTGCAAAACAAAACACATTGGATCCCTCCATAAATTTACCCCTCCTTCTATAATCCCTGCCCAATAAAGGAAATGGTATTGGTCACTTGCCCAAATTGGCAACCTGAGAAAAATCTTTGACCACTGTCTCCCTCCAGATAGAGGACAGTCAGTAAAACCTACTGATTTTTTTTTTCTCCCACATAGTCCTAAATTACTCACATTTTCCTCTCTAATCTTGGGGCCACGGTTGCAACCACCGTTATATCTCACCTGGTTTCCTTCCAGCCTCCTGTCTTCAGTTTTTGTTGTTTCCACTCATTCCACTCTCCATATTGAAGCAAGAGGAACTTTTTAGAATATAAATGTGATCATGTCACTTCCCACTACCCTCAGAATAAAGCTTAAACCTCTTAATAGCCTAAGACATCTTTCATGATCTGGTTACTCCTTCTCTCTACAACTACATCACTTGACATTGACTTTTAATAAGTTATGCAGTAGCTAAGGTATATTCTTCTGTATGCTGAGGGTCAGACCTAGAAGAAAGTGTCCCATTTGGGAGATTGTTCTTGGAATATCAGTGCACTGGCTATCAACTGCACATTGTTTCACAGACTTTAATATAAATGGAATCTTCTTCACTTTTCATGCAGAAGGCTTTTTTTTAATTCAGTGAGGTACACATTCCTTTTTCTGAAATAACTATGCCTCTGAAGAGGAATGATTTTTCCCAAAACCATTATAATAGGAGTTTTGTTCATATAGGTTCCTGTTCTCCTAATTCCTAATGCATATTTCAATGCATGTATACTGCAATCTCTCACTAAATGAGCTATGTTAATAAATAGATATGTAATTAATAGTCAAAATATGGGCAATTGAAGGTTTCTTTGTAGATGTAATTGCATTCTTTTTTTAATTTAAAAAGTCATCTGAGATTAAAAATGGATAAAATAAAGACTTCATTTTCTTTTTTTTGGTAATTTTTTTAATGTTTTATTTATTTTTGATACAGAGAGAGACAGAGCATGAGAGGGGGAGGGGCAGAGAGAGAAGGAGACACAGAACTGGAAGCAGGCTCCAGGCTCTGAGCTAGCTGTCAGCACAGAGCCCGACGCAGGGCTTGAACCCACAAATGTGAGATCTGACCTGAGCCGAAGTCAGAGGTTTAACTGACTGAGCCACCCAGGCACCCCAAGACTTCATTTTCTAAGTGTAGTTCTGGACATGATATTTTGAGTAAAGTATATTTTTTCAATTAGCCTTTGTCCAAGACCATCGTATCCTAATGGGTGGTCCTGAGATTCTGGTCTTCTCAAGGGTAAGTGGGCTGTGGATGCCACAGGAAGAGAAAGATGTGGTGTTACCTCCAACTTTGAGACACACGTGGGCTCCTGAGAGTAAAGGTTTCAGACATTGGTGGTGAAGAAGTGAGAGAAATCCTAAGAAACAAAGGCTCCCAGGATAGGTTTGGGGCCAGTTTGTATAGGGCTATTGAAATCTTGCTTGCAGACACTAGGAACTCTGAAGAGGAACTCACTAGGTGTCAGAGAGAGAGAGAGAGAGAGAGAACTAAGACTAAAACAACCTCAGCCCTTCCCTTTTATATATTGAGGTTCCTGGTTTTTTGACATTAAACGTCATTTGTAATGCACATGGTCTTTTCTGTCATTCCAAACTCTGATAATGCATGTTATCAAAATAAAGACAATCGTTGGCATGCATGACTGAAGAATAGAATACTTTTTAGATTGTGCTTTAACATTGTATCTTTTGTAAGGATGCATGGTAAATGTGAACATGAAATTCAATTTTTTAAAATGAGGATGACAATGTGCTTATTTAGCTTTCTAAAGTGGAACTGATTTTTCAGTGAAAATACTTCATAGATAGGGAAATGTCACAGAAAGTAGAATGGACTGTTAGCCCTTACAGTTTGGGCCCCTTCTTTATGGGTTTGGGAATAAGTGTGTATGTTTATGTTTCATTTCCTCTGAACTTTCTAATAAAACTTCCTGGGAATTGTATCTCTCCACCTGGAATATCAAGTTCTACTGTCCTCATTTCCAGCGATGGTTTGCAATGCAAATTGTCGGGTTGGTAACACATAGCACCATAACCATGGTAACCAAATGAAAACAAGTTTGCTTTACTTCCTCAGCAAAGTACTTTCCAGCCCTGCATTCAGACTCGATGCTAATGCCAACAGTCAAGGGCTTTAAAGGAACAGCCAGAGGGTTCGTAGAAATAAAAACACAACTGGAGCCATTGTATTCATTTCCCACATTCCTCCCCTTGGTTCAGGACTTGTTACTAAAAACTTCTGCCATTTCGAACTACTTTCTGTTTTCTTGGAGCCGAGGGTAGAGAGAATCACTGTGTATCTTTATTCCCAATTTGACTATAGATTTTGGCAAGCAGACTGTCCAGGCTCTGTGTCTAACTTCTAAATAGGAGCAGATAGAAACCTGGTCATGCTTCTGTGGTCACAAGGGCCTTTTTAGTGTTAGCAGCTGTGACGCTCAAGGAGACAGGAAGACATCCAAAAAAAAAAAAACCCCATTTTTTGAGAACAACTACAGCAAGCTACAAGGGCCACTTCTCTGCCGAAATTCCTTGCGTCTGGTATAGTAATTCTTAAAATTTGTTTGTTTGTTTCTAGCCTGTGGGGGAAGGGTATTAGTCCTCTGCTCTCATTTTCTCTCCGTTGGAATGGAAGGGCAGCTCTGGCATGTTCTGAAACTTCTTTACCTGCAGGTATGTGACCGGGTGCTTCCCAGAAAGAAAGACTATTAGCAGTAAGGTAAGCAATCTAATTGTTATGGACCCTGGCCTGGATTATTTCAGCACTCCCATGACTGCCTGGTGGCCTCCATTAACATGGAAAGGTCAAAAACACAGGAGATGAGAATGCTCTAGATTCAAGATTCTTAGTTTATTTCCCTTAAGTTGTGACTACCATTTCAACTAATGGTCCTGAGATAAGATGCGGAAATATATTTTCCTTCCTTTTGTAGCGATTGGGACTTGTGTGTCATTTTCACTGATTGTTTATTGCTGTGATGTGGCTCAGCGGATGATTTTCTAACTCCGTCATTCCTTCTATCATTACTGGTTGGCATTCTACTCTAAAGAATAGCTTTTCCATCTCCCACAGGTCTGCAGCTTTTAGACACTGGTACATGTTACCTGACTGTTCTCCAGAAGGTTTCACTATTTAATATTTCCATTGTGACGAGTGTCAATTTCCCACTGTCTAGATGTTCTCACACTAATGAATTTCTGAGAATTTAATATGGTAACCTATTGTCTTTTGAGTCTTCATTTCCTTGAATATTAATAAGGAACATTATGTTTTTTAGCCATTCCTTGATTTCCTATTTTTGAATTGCCTGATTACATTGCTTCTACTTCTATGTATCTTTTTATTGATTTATAATTGCATGTCATATATTAAGTATACAAAAATCTTTAATGTCAAATATTCCACTAAAATTTTTACAACCTTTTAAACATTTTGACATTTTTATTATCTTTGTCATAGGAAATTTTAAATTCCTCACTGGTTAAATCCATCATGATTTCCCTTCATTGCCTTTGGTGTCATGTCTCTGCAGGCTTTCACCACCTCAAGTTTAGAAAAATGCTTTATTCTAGGACTATTTTTAAAGTTTATTTATTTATTTATTTTGAGAGAGAGAGAGAGAGAGAGAGAGAGAGAGAGAGAGAGAACCCCAATCAGGGTCTCCGCCATCAGAGAAGAGCCCAACACAGAGCTTGATCTCATGAACCACGAGATCATGACCTGAGCTGAAATCGAGAAAATCTGATGCTTAACCAACTAAGCCATCCCTGCACCCCTAGGACTGTTTTAATTTCATTTTTTCATATTAAATCCTTAACACTATTGAAATTTATTTTGATGAATTGTTTAGGGCTCTCTTTTGTGTTTTGCTTTGTATTTTTTCCATTACATTTTAAATTTAGAAATAACTATAAATGCACATGCAGCTCTAAGAAATAATACGAAGTCTACCTGCCTTAATGTAAAAATCTTTTCAACAATGCATAGATAACCCATTTCTGCCTATGTAGATTTTATCTGGGGCAGTCTTTGTCTTCTTAACCAATGGGCATAAAGTTGTGATATCAGGATGACTTCTTGGAATCACTTATAAGGAATGCTATCTGTTTCCTCCTCCACGTTCCCTGAGATCTCATAGTTATGATCATAGTGAGAAAGGAAGGATGATGATATCTTTCGTGTTAGAGTAGTAAAGTACATGCTACAATTTGCCTTTCTGAACAAATCCAAGGACGAATGGAGATTTAGATCCAGGAGCTGCCTTAAAATTTGATTGCCAGCTATTTCTGTGTGTCCTTAGGTGCAATGCTTTCTCATTGCAGTTAAAAATTTAACCATTTTGATGGTTTCTTATTGGACTGAAATGCAATTTTTATTGTGTAACAGCATGTTTTTAAACTTGAGATGTGTACATCTGAAAATTTTAAAGAAAATTGCTTGACCATCATATTTTTAAGGTATTAGGAAAGGTATATAGAAGGAAAGTGTGATAGATCCCAACTAAAAGAATTCTTAAAAGAAATAGTCATCTGCATTGGTCAGAATTCTCCAGAGACATGAGATTGTATATATATACACACACATATATATATAATATACACATACATATATAAGTATATATACACATGTATATACACATGTATACACATATACATTACACATATACATAATTATATAATACCTATATTTAATTAAAGAGAGAGAAATTTATATCTATCTACCTATCTACCTCTCATACAATTATGGATCTTAGAAGTTCCATGATCTGGCGTCTGTAAGCTGGAGACCCAGGAAAGCTGGTGGTGTAGATACAGTCTGAGTCTGAAGCTTGAGAGCCGGGGGCATCACTTGTGTAAATCCCAGTTCTGGAGCACGGGGAGACCGACATTCCAGCTCAACAATCAGGCAGAGGATAGGGGAATTTTATTTCCACACTTTTGCTCTTGTTGGGCCCTCAATAGATTAAATAATTCCCATCCACACTGGGGCGAACAATCTCCTTTACTCAGGCTACCAAATCAAATGCTAATCTGTTCTGGAAACACCCTCGTAGACATACCCAGAAATTATGATTAGCCAGATATCTGGGCACCCCCTGGCTGAGTCAAGTAGACACATAAAATTAATCATCACACCATCAGATAAGATGATGTGTGATTTTAGGAAGCTAACATTGAAGAACATCTGTTTAATTGTTGCAAATCCACTGCTGAATAGCCCTTTGGTGAAATTTATGCTATAATCGCTCACATGTATTTTAATCCCCCTGTCAGGAATGTTTGCCTATCCATTAACCATCTTCGAGAGCCAGAGCCAATACCTCCCCTTCCAGGAAACTTTCATTATGCCCCTAAATGAACATTTCCTTCCTTTAATATTTGAGAACAGTTGTTTTATACTTCTCTTAAAAAGTGTATTATATTCTACCTCACAGTATATAGTTAATAAGTACTATATTTTGTAATCAACTGTAAGCTCCTCAAAGTTTCTTTGTACACAATAGACAGTAAAATATTTCATTGAGTTGAATTAGTAGATATTATTATTGCATTTATTTACTTAAGAGTTCGTGCATGTGACATGCTTTTATGAGGAATGACTAGTGCTCAGCACTGTCCCTGATGTTACAGAAACTACAAAGATGAGTAAGTCACAATTTCCACCTGAGAGCAAAGACGGAGTTCAGCCTGAGCACAATCATTCATTCAGTTAACAGTTATGGCTGATCGCTTATTATTACCCATGGCCATGGATATAAAAATAAATAAGTCATGGTGCTTGCCCACAACTTGCCAAGGAGTCCACTTAGTTGAGTGGGGAAGGCAGAAGTGTAAATAAACTACTTGAGCATAAGAAGTGTCACAATAAGGAGTTGCAAAGGTTTCTGTGAATGCCAGGAGTGAGCAGGGATGGGAGTGGAGAGCGATAAGGGGAGAAAGTGCTATAAATGAGTTATTTTTGAGCTCTGTAAAATGGTACCCAGGAAAGAGAAAGGCAGCACTAGCAGAGGAATCTGCAGCCAGTAACATCAGAGAGGAGGGCATGTTGAACACAAGTAGTTCTGGGTATCCAGAATATGGTATACATGCAGACACTTGGGTTGGGACGCATGGGAATGGGAGAGACCCCCACATTCTCTCATTCTCCCTTCCCAGGATGAGGCAAGGCAAATGTTGAGGAGGCAAGAGTAGAAATAATGAGACAAGATAGAATCATTGAGGAAAAAAAAAACCTCTTTAAAGTTGGAAAAGGATTGGAACAGGACTAGAAGTAGGTGAATCAGTTGATTCAATTTTACCAGCCTCTGAGGCATTTCAAGTTTCTAAGAAGCTGTATGTATGGTTATCGACCATAATCTTAGTACTCTGTTGCTTATTTCACCAGCAAAAGATGAAAACCCCAAGTGTAAGAGAACTGACTTTGGATTCCAACTTGGGCACTCCTGCCTCGTCTTTAAATCCAGCTTGCTCCTAAATGGCAGGAGAGAGCACCCTTCCCATATTTCATGGTGGGAGGAAGCCACCCACAGAGCAAGTCATCACAGACTGCTTGTTCCTCCAAGCCGAGTGTTGACAGAACACTCTCTTCTCTAGGATCTGCCTTTACTTCACTGAATCACTTGGAAATCTTTTCATGTATCTGTGGGACGTTGATACTTGGACAGTGAGCAAGAGCAGAAGGGCATTCCTGGCTTGGCTTCGATGTTGTCTGAGTTTTTCAGTGGTCTTCCAAGTAATAGGAACGGTGTTTTATTCTCAGCCCGTTTAGAGTCTTGATGGACATAACTTTAAAATATTACAATGTGAGCTCCACTCATCAACCCATAGGCTATGTGGAGGCCAGAAATAGAATAATCATCTTATGGAATCATCTCATCATGTCCAATTCTC
The DNA here is from genome assembly GCF_006229205.1 of Suricata suricatta. NCBI lineage: Eukaryota > Metazoa > Chordata > Mammalia > Carnivora > Herpestidae > Suricata > Suricata suricatta. The sequence goes on along the minus strand of NC_043701.1, from coordinate 44,277,924 downwards.
TCATATTATGCAAGAGCAAATTACATTCCAAGACAACTTGAAACCACATGCCCAATGTCATACAACCAAAGAAGTATTTGTTGATTAACTAAAATAAATTACTTTTTGTTTCCCTGGTGATGAGTTAGGATCTTTCCTCTGCTGTTAGCTGTTGGAAGGCACATAAGAGCAGGTAAAAGAAGGTATTTATTCAGATAGTTTTGGTTGAAATAGTGGAAGTGGACATCAAGTGACTAACCAGAAAATTTGGCTTCAAAATGGAGGTAGTGTATATATTTATATAGTTGAATGTATTAATATATATGTCTATGTATGTGTGTAACTGTATATGTGTGTGTATATATAAAGTCACTTTTCTAATTCAAATTACATTGTTCCCTGATATCATATACCTGTCCCTGGCAAGTTGCTCCTTATCATAAATTTTTTAATTGCTGAATACTAAAATTTTCTTAATTATTTCATAACCAAACTTGCAATTTCTCAATTCTTTTTTGGCACTCATTTAAACAGTAATTTATTCAGCAAACATGTACTGAGTACCTTTTTCATACAATTATGATATGAGAGCTAAGAGTTCAGTCCTGTAGAAAATCCCATAGTGGTTAAACAGAAGGAGTAGAGGGAAGGAGTGTTGGAAGTTGCAAATTATTGAACTGAAAGGTCAGGTGTTGATGGGTCACCTAGATTGACAATGAAATCTTCTGTAGGGATGATAAAAAATACCATCTCATTTTCAGTAAAGACACACTTTTACAATATGAAAATAGTAGTGATTTACATTCAACAATTGGATTACAGGGAGCATTTAAAGCCATACTCATATACAGAGAGCATGTAGATAAAAAAAGACAAGAGGGGGCTGAGGTATAGAACACTAAAAATTTATAAAAACCAGCAAGAGGTGTTGAGAAAAAAAAGCCTTGAGTGAGATAAGAGGAAATCTGGGAGAGCATGTATTAAAAAGCATTTTTTCTGGGGCCCCTGGGTGGCTCAGTCAGTTAAGCGTCTGGCTTCCAGCTTCGGGTCAGGTCATGATCTCACGGTTCATGGGTTCAAGCCCCGTGTCAGGCTCTGTGCTCACAGCTAGCTCAGAGCCTAGAGCCTGTCTTCGGATTCTGTGTCTCCCTCTCTTTTTGATCTTCCCTTGCTCATGCTGTCTCTCTCTGTCTCTCAAAAATAAAGAGCATAAACAAAATTTTTTTTTAAATTAAAAAAATAAAAAGCATTTTTTTCCAAAAGGTTGTTTCCATTAAGAGGAAGTGGCCAACTACTGAAAACTCTAAAATGATAAGAACTGATCATTTGTTGAGCATTAGCATACTAATTTTGGTGGGTTATGGAGAGCATGAGAGGTGTGAATGGTGCTGTACATGAGGAGCTTTTTGCTATGATCCAAATGAGACTACAAGTTCTGATTCGCATACTGTTGACAGAAGCAGAGAAGGTCAGTGTGAGATATATTTTAAGGTCCCCTCTCTCACTCTCTTTTAAGTAACTTGTTGTGAGATGTAAAAGAAATAGAGAAATTAGGGAAGACTCATAATTTCTTGGCCTGAGCAACTGCCTAAATAGTGGCACCATTTATTGAGATTGGGAGCACTGGAATAAAGGCAGGTATATAGGGGGTCAAGTGGAAGTCAAGGAAAGAATAAAGAATTCAGTGTGGCACGTAGTAACTTAAAAATGTACGTTTCCAAGTGAAGATGTCAAGTAACTGGAAATACCCCATTCTCAAGCTCAGGGGCCCTATTCTAAGGATCTGGACTAGATTTGGAAATGCAAATTCAGGAATAATCATGAGTTGAATAGAAAGCTAGAGTAGGAGCTGGAGAGAGATTGAAGGGTCCCTGGAGGATCATTTTAAGATGGACATGATGGCACGTTGTAAACTAAAGGGAACAATTCAGTATGGAGGAAAAATGGTGTCCAGGCAAAGTCTATGAGTAGAACAGAGGTGACAAGGGATGCTTGAAGTTAGGAGTTTGGAGGATGTTCACTTACAGTAATGAAGTATAACCTTGGGAGTTAAGTGGAAGGAAGGAGTGTTGAAAGTTGGCTGATTATTGAACTGAATGGTCAGATGTTGATGGGTCATCTGGATTGACAATGAAATCTTCCAGGAGGATGACAAAAATACCATTCCATTTTCAGTAAATGAGGCCAAATATCCCAGATGTTGATGACAACAGAGTCTGGTAGCTTATGCTTGAAAGGACAGAGGAAATAAGATTTGAAAGCAGCAATGAGGAAACATGGAGGAAATTTATACAATCTCCAAGATTATGGCCCTGACTCAATGGGTGCAAAAGAAAAAAGCTCAGCTTGAGAGTGTGGCAAAGGAACTTGTGCTCAGATTTCAATTAGAAAAAGAGGATGAAGGGACATTCAGTGAAGAGCTTAGGATAAAGGTATCTGATAGTTGACAGTCTGGGAATTCCAGAGGGCACAGGGGTTGGGAGCACCTGAGAAGGGTCAGAGATTGGGCCAGAGGAGGCAATGTCCACTGTCACAGGAGCATATCTCTAAGTCATGATACAATTAATCCTATGATCTCCTAGAGTAAGATGTTTGAATCAGTTCTCTTAAAGTGGCAGCCTTCCAGGACTGGTATCTTAGACTGTAGAGCGAAGTGAGTGGTATCGAGGCTCATGATAATTATCTTTCTGAGAGCAAGAGGAGCTGTCAAGGCTTCTGTTTTAAACTTCTGTGAATGAAGTCAGAGCTGAGAAAGGGGCAGGTCTTTCTGGAGCATATGACTCTATGTAGACATCTCCTAAAGTTTTTCTACTGGGGAAGTCATTGCATATGGAAGGTAGAGGGGAGCAAGGCAAGCCTGGATACCATTGAGATCTTACAAAAGGTTTGAACAAAGGCTGAGATGGTGAGGCCCATAGCAGAATCATAGAGATGTCAAGATTCCTGTAGACTCAGAATGCTTGTGGCATTCTTTCCTGTTCTGATGTTTTCTTCTTGACCACAAAGCTCCTTCAGAAGTGGAACCAAGGCTGGAGCTATCGTCTACAATAATAACCTTGAAATTAAAATCACAGTGGAAGGAATTTCCGAGCTCTGATATGAGTCTCTAGTCTCAGATAAATCTGCATTCTCATGGTCACAGAAATATTTTATTCTCATACTCTCCAAATGTGTCTTTTCAATTATCCAAACTAAGTAATCTCAAAAAGACAAAGGTTATAGGCCAACTATGAGCGTCAGATTTATCTCCTATGGAAAAAGAACTGAGCTGTTACATTGATTGGTAATTCTTTTTTACTGTCATTGACATAAAAATGACCTAGAGAGGCAACATAGAGAAGGAAAAAGAAAAAAAAAACCTGATGAATATGGGTATTGACTTTTTATATACATTTTTTATTAAGTTTTTCCAACAGCCATATGAAGTGGTTATTTCATACTCATTACAGAGATGAAGAAACAGATTATCAGAGATGTTTGAAAATTTCCCCAAGGAGATGTCAGAAAAGCAACAGAGCTGAGATTAAAATCTGGAATTACCTGACCTGAAAGCACTTACTTTTTTAACCACGTGAGAACCAAGAATACTGGGTAAACCAGCTGGTGATCCTTTCCCAAATAACCAAGCAATCGACTACAGTTACAGATTATTCACCCTGGGCAGAGTTCTGCGCTGGGATCTAGGGGGAACACAGAGATAAATAAAGCACAGTCCCTAACCTGTTTGGCAAGATAACCTGTTTGCATGGGGATACAAGAAGTTAAATAACTCCAGCGGGCAAGGAGGTAACCACTGTCACTGCTTTAAGTGTCAGAGTATCAAATTCTGACTTCACTGTGGGCTGAAGACCTCATGTGAAAAGAAGCAGGTATGATTGCATTTGCTCAAGGAAGAAGGTGTCGTGTAAAATTCATGGAACAACATCAATTTTTTTTCTTTTTGATCTTTTAAAAAATTTTGAAAACTTGATAATACTTCAATACATTAATCTTTGTCTTTTCAATATACTTTGTTGTTCCTTTGTTTTTACAAAATTGAGTTTCCGGTGTATATATTGTTTTGCATCACTGTTTCAAAATTAAACATAATATAAGAAATTTCCCAAATTAATGAAAGTTCCTTATATACATAAGGATCCATGGCATAGTAATTAGAATAGAAAGGATCCGAATACAGGGAAGGGACCCTCAGGCACAGGAAACAACATAATCCACGATGAAGATTCACTTTGGGCCAAGTTGGCATCTGCAAGAATTTGGTTCCAAGTGGTCCTTGGGATAAACCACAGGAATCAGCAGAGACCACATCCCCTAGCTTGTGTGCTGACAGTCCCCTGGCCAATTCAGGGCTGCCACTTAATCTCTGTCACCTTTGCAAAGGACTGCTCTCAGGGTCAAGCTCATGGATGCCAAAGAAAGGTCATTCAAACATCAGAGAATGCAAAGCAGATTTGTTTACTGATCAGAAAGGCATCCACAGAAAACCAGCCAAACAAAAGAGTTTTTCTTTAGGAGCCAGCCCCTGACCTCAGCCATTAGCAAGGGTTCCCACCTCCCTTGGCGAGTTTTTACTCCTCTCAAGCCTACTACAGCTGAGCAGGCCAGCAGCACACCCTCACTGGTGGTGCCAGCCTGGTGGCCGAGGTCAGACATGTTGTTTTAGAACAGAAGTCTGGGACACACTAATAAAGCAGTACTTTGATCAAAAACCTTGATGTTTTTTACAGTGTTATATTTGGGAAAGTGGTAGCTAAGTTAAAATTTTTTTTTCCATAATATTTTATTGTCAAATTGTTTTCCATACAACACCCAGTGCTCTTCCCCTCAAGTGCCCACCACCATCACCACCACCTGTCTTCCCCCCTCCCCCCTCCCCCCCAACCCTCAGTTCATTCTCAGCTTTCAATAGTCTCTCAAGTTCTGCATCCCTCTCTCTCCCCAACTCTCTCTCCCTCCTCT